>NW_010108563.1:45770-114706 GCF_000699245.1 Pterocles gutturalis | reverse complement strand
AGGGGTTGATAGTGACAGGATGAGGGGGACTGGTTTTAAACTGAGGGAGGGGAGATTTAAGTTGGATAGTAGGCAGAAATTCTTCACTCAGAGGGTGATGAGGCACTGGAACACGTTGCCCAGAGAAGCTGTGGCTGCCCCATCCCTGGAGGCATTCAAGGCCAGGCTGGATGGGGCCCTGGGCAGCCTGCTCTGGTGGTTGGCAACCCTGCCCACAGCAGGGGGGTTGAAACTAGATGATCTTTAAGGTCCCTTTCAACCCAGGCCATTCTATGATTGCTTCTATGATTCTAAGTATATAAATACATATGTATGAATGTATTTATAAAAAGTTAAATTCAGACTTTTGCAACAGCACACAAGCGGAAATATCCTTTTTGCCAGGGTACAAAACTGCTAGATATTTCTTGAAAGGCTTCTAATACGACTATCTTCTTCTGACCCTACAGTGGTTATGAAATGAACTTTAGGATGTGCTGTGAGGTGTATTTCCTTTTCCAGATATTTGAAAAGAATAAGGGTTGTTATTCTGTTGCTTTTACTTCAGTTGGGTGTGATGTATTCTATGATCTAAAACTGGTTTCATGAATCACCATTCCCAGAGGCCAACAGAAAGTCCTAATCCTGTCTCCTGTCTCTTACAGAAGATGTCTTCTGGAAAAATATTCTCCAATGGACCCAAGACTTTGGCTCTTTTATTTGCCTTTTTTTTTTCTTTTTTTTTTTTTAAGCATGAATTAGAGTTTAGTGACTTCCTAAGCATGCTGCAAGAGACAAAATAATTAACAACTGTAAAAATTTATACGGCAGGGTGGCAGATATTTATTCTTCAAAAAACCTAAAACCAGGAGTAGAGTACTGAAGGAAAGCAATATTTTGCTGAACAACTATTAAAATTAAGATGATTGGTCACTTATTTTTCAAAGCTCATCTGTGTAATTATAACAGCCCCTTACAGTCTTGAAATTCTATGTCAGCTTGATACCTTTTTCAGACTGGTCAAATTAACATTTCTAGGGCAAGGACAGAATAACAAGAAACTTTCTGCAGCTGAACAGTTCTAGGAGTTACTTCTTAAATAATTTTTTGAAGTTTTTGAAGTTTTTAAAATTTTAACATCAATGCTATTTAAATGCCATAATAGGGATTTTTTTATCCAAATATTGTTACCTAAGAGCTTCCCAGAAAATGTGGGTTTGATCTTGTCACAAGTCCGAAAAATGTGCTCTGTGCATCGTGGTCTATCTTTACTGCTTAAAGCTGCCACTTTCTTTCGATATATTCAAAATGTAATAGAAACACAGGATCATTCAACCTAAATTAAAGTAAAGTTATTTTAAAGCCTCTGAGCAATATGACTACATCACCTGGCTGGAAAGATGTTGCATTGCTTCTTCACTCTTTCTAAGAGGAATTTTTTACTAAACATACATATGCAACAGCCAAATTTGCTGGAAATGTTAATTTCATTACTTGAAATATAATGAACTTTTGATTCACGTCTTAAATGTTGTTTTGCTGTTCCTAGATTTTTTTTAATCATCCTCCTTTGAGTCATCCAGTAATTTCATATAATTTCTGAAATGTGTCTAGACAAGCAGGGCACATTCCTCTGTGCCAGTTAACCAAACTGCCTAAAAGATGCAAGTTCCCATTCCTGATCCTACTTGATTTTCCCTTTTCAGATATTAGATAATCAGCTCAGCTTTGTTAGGGCACAACATTGCCAGTAGATATGATCTCACTTTTTTATTCCAGGCTTTCCAGAAACCACATGCTAGTATTTGGCATAGCACTAAATTTAATAAATCACAATACTGTCTTTGGATTATGGGTGAAAGGAGATCTTCCTTACCCATAATGTATTGTATAGACACACCCTTTAGGCACAGGATTCCTTGAGACTTTGTAAAGGTGATTACTTCTGGCAGCTCCTAAGTTCTTCTCTCAACCATTCCTGAGCCTAGAACATTCTTTGCGTGTTCTTAGTTCTGGAAAAATTATTATGTATCTTATTTCAAATTAACTTTTTTACATTTTTAGGATTGCAGGATTTGGAGTCCAATTATACATATTGCGGTAATGAAGAGAGAACTTATTCATGAGGCAGGTGTGCAGAAGGTGGAGTGAGCAGGAATCCAAGACATGCTATAGGTGCCAAGGCATTTGCACACTATGGTGCAGACATTAAGATACTTATTTAAAAATAAATTAAAAAAAAACCTGTTTCTGTTTTGTAGCTTCTAGAATATAGTCTAAATGAGCATATTATACTCCTTGTCTCTGCTGTCTATATTTATTACAGACGTCAATAGGATATCAAGTAGAGATGAGGTTCCAAGACATTTACAGATTTTCATTAGGAGGACTTTAATTTTACACTGAAGTGTTAATAAGAAGCTCTTTTTAATTTTCTTTTTTTTTTCCTCTTTAGTTTTTAAATGAAAGAACTATGATCTTGCTTTCCTTCAATTTTACATGGCTGATGGCATTTGAATATTTCATGGATGTTACCATGATTATAACAGCACTTCATGTGTTTTAATCCAGATTTTAGGACATCCATTGAAATTCACAATGTTTTCCAGTTTTCCATATTTTATTTCCCTCATTTGCTCAGAAAGAAATAAAAAACAAAAGAAGTTATTATCCTTAATTCTTAAACCAAAACAGACCTCTGCAATACTTTAAAAGCAAAGAACTTCACTAAAGCTAAAGTTAGGAACATAAGTTTTGTGGGCTAAGCTTCTCTGTTAGCTTATCTGAAGTTAACATATTTTTCTTGTTAACTAGCAGCATTTTAGAGGTGAGCAACTTTCTCGGCAAAGTATTAACCTTAAACTTATAACATATAAGTTCCTTAAAAAAAATAAGTGTAGGAGAAAGGTACATCAGATGAAAAGAAAAAGAACAGAAAGCTAGTAATGAGTTTACAGGTTTTGGTCATCGTCATTCATGGACAGACAAGACTCTTTAGGAACTGTGACAGTAGCAAGACTGTAATAACCACAGAATGAAATACAGTGGTGGTTATTTGGCGTTAATAGGATTCTACTTCTGTGAAACATGCTGGGGGATTTAGAATAGGCTACAAAAAGAGACAGAATGACACAAATTGGATTTAGCTACTAGTTTCATATGAATTTATGGGAACAATAAAGCAGGTGGAGTTGCACTTGACAGTTTTAGGGGATTGAAACAAGAGAGTTGCAAGGCAAAAGCTATATAACACATACACTTAGAAGCACAACGTTTACAAAATAACAAGAGAAAAATGTGCACTTCCAAAAGGAAATTGCGACATTTAGTATTGCATTTTTCTTAAAGATTTTCTTCTTAAACCACAGGTCGGTAGTATTAACATTTTATGTAAACAAATTGACCACTAAAGTCTGTCACTTTTTTGAAAACTGCTTTTCCAACTGCTTTATTTATCATTCACTGCTATTATTTGATATTTTATAACACTGATAAAATATTACATCATGTTATCTGTATGTGTTTACTCTGTTACTAGGATAATCATGGTAAAAAAACTGGGAAATTTGTCATGCAGAGTAAATGAAGAGGAGAAACACAAAGAAAACAGTAACAATATTTTCTACAATATATTTCTTTATAAAAACAGATTAATTAATTTCACTACTCTCTGACACAAGGTATCGAGCAGAGTGCTTAAATGACCACTTGAAAGCGTGATAACTAGCAGTGTTGACAAGAAACAAAATTGTGTACAGAAGTCAAAAATTTTGATGAACACTACATTTTTTCTAAACTTTAAAAGTAAATAAAGAGTTGCTAGATTTCTGGAGAAGATTAACATTAAATTGACCATTTTTTGGAATAAATATTGAATACTAAAAACAGAGCAGAAGAAGTTAGAAATTACAGAAGTCTATACACAAAGCAGCTTTTGCTGTAGACTTACGGCTTCCTCCCTTTGCTTTGCCACATTCTTTGGAACTTCCAGCTGTTACTGAGTGAACTGAACAGCAGCGTAACAGCATCCATATGAAATACACAGTCCACATTTTTACTAGCATTTCTGGATAAAAGTCTTTCTGACCAGCATCTGGCAAAGACGATGCAAAAGAGCTTATTTAAAAGAAGTGCAGAAGGGTAGAGGAGAAAAAAAGGTATACAAAAATGGTTAGAATATTGAGAGTTGAGCTTATATGAAAATGTACTGATTAATGTGTACAGGAATTACATCAGCACAGGGATCTTACGCTTTATATATATGAAGAAAGAAAAGCAGAAATTTAATGGAACATCCTAACGTTCCATTTCTAATGTTTAACTCAGTATAGCTTACAGATTTCCTTCTTTAACTGGGTGTAGGAGAAGTGAATATATATGTGTCTGTGCATGTGAAAAGAGATATAAAAAAGATCACTTTTGTTCTTGAGTAGGTGGCTATGACCATTTCATAATTATGAAATCCATTCACACCAGACAGGTCAAAGCATTTCTCTAACTTTCTTTCTCCTGTCTTATATTCAGATTGTTTATGGCAATGATTTGATACATTTTCAAGCCCTGACTGTAATATCAAATGGCCAATGAAAAGTTCATTATACATCTAAAATGATGTCCTTTGAGTATTTTAAGGTAGATAAGGTCTACTTCTTCCAAATTGTCTCATTACAACTGTCACAGAATCTTCCCTAGCCCTGATGCATTCAAACACTTGTATTAATGATGAGAAGCATGAAATCTGGTAGCTTTGGACACTTTTTGACTTGATTGAAGAATATTTGTTAAATAATTCATGCCTGTCTGTCCTCGTTTGTTTCATACTTTTAAGTTAAACATCAAATATAATTGGGGTTTGTAGCTATTTCTTTTTTAACGAGTTTCTCAGTAGAAAGATTTTTCCAGGCTCTCACAGCTTTACCAGAGGTATACATCTGGATGATCAGCTGAAGAAATGCATGATTGAGCCACGAAATTTGCACGGGTAAGTGGCAACCCATGAGTCAAATTAAATGGCCCTATTTGCTAAAACCATTTTAAAAATACATATCACAAAGAGGAATGCAGTGTATGCAAGGTTTTGAAGGTAGTCAAGTGCTGTCATGTGAAAGGCAAAGGACAGGGGTATTAAGCAGTGCAGGCTATGTTTGTAGATTAGATGACAACTAGCCCTTAAAACCTGTGGCTGTTGGTATATCAAAGACAAAGGAAACCCTGAAGGGTATACAAGTACCATTCATGCTGTGTTTGAAATACTTGCTATTTATTACTTTTAATTTCATGAGCACAGGATTTTCTTTGCTTTTATTGTCTTTCTTAACAGTCAGATGCAATACATTTGCTTTATATAGGCAAATATTCAGCAAATAATCATAGCTATTGCAATGCTGAGCGTTGCAACATTTCCCATTTAGCAGCTCAGCTCCTGGAATAGGATAAAAAAAGCTGATCTGTTTCCAAGGTCCTAGTACATTGAATAGGCAAACAGGTATTAGACTGGGATTCACAAAAAAGCAGAAAATATGCACCAAAGACAAGCATGCCTGAAGATCTTAATAAAATTTAGTCTTATAGCTGTTGAAAAGCAGAACACAGAAGGCGGCATTTTGATGAAGGGTAGGCAAACAATTGCAAAATACCTCTTTTCCTCCAAGAAGAATTCTCAGTTTCTTTTTCTTGCTTTCTGTCCTGGGAAAATCAAGTGGGGAATTAATTTTTGACAATTTCTACTGTTATTTATCCTTCATATCTAGAAATCAGAATTATATTCACTATATTTATAAAAAGTGCATAATATAATTATGAAGTAGGTGTGCTTGTCAATGCAGTGATTCTTTGGGGCAGAAAATATTTGAAAGACTAAATAAAAAAGAATTTTATAAGCCCTTGACTAACGTAATAGCTAATGCAATGTTATGATTTTCATTGACAATCAAGCAATACTGAATCTGCTTTTTAGCATATATTTAACTCCTTCATCTGGAAATTTACTTCCATGGCTAAAGTCTGAAAATGTTTTCTCTACACTAAATTGGCACAATGTAGATATGTCACCATGAACTTGTATGCATAAACACACATATCTGCATGTGTGTCCAAACTTACAACCCATATTCCATGCACTTTCATTCCTGGTAAGTTCTGTTGCTTGACAGGTGAGTCATTCCAAATCTTCAGGGTGAAGAGATCTTCTTTCTCCTTTGTAAGTGAAGGGTTGTCAGGCAGGGCTCAAAATGTTGGGTCCTTAGGAGGAACAGCTCTGGAAGTCAGAGCAGTTGGACCTGTGGCTCAACATGAGACCTCATTGTCAAATGGGTTTAAGAGTACATAAATGAAAGAATACCAAATATGAGTATAAAACGTGAAGTCTATATTTGATGCTGTTATAATGGGAATTTTGTTCACTTCTTAAAAATCAAAGCTGACTGAAACAATTGTGATATACAGGAAATTTGCATAACACAAGGGAAGAGAGCAATGGAGGTGTTTTTAAATTCATCTCCAGTCAGTCAATAGTCTAAGCAGAAAAAGAGAGATGCAGGGAATTTCTGAGAACAAAAGTATCCTTTTCCCACAACTCTTTTCATAATTCAAGAAGGATGTTAGCAAACTGAAGAGGACTCAGAGAAGAGCTGTGATTAAAGGACAGTACAATGTGCCTCTATTCTGAAAGGATGAAGGATCTCAGACTGTTTATCTTGACAAAGAGAAGGTTAAAGGACACGTTTCTTATGCAGGAGAAGAAATTTGATAATAGAGGGCTCTTCAATCTACTGTGTAAAGGCAGAGACAAAATAAGACCCAGAATGAAGTTTGACAAATGAAGACAGGGATGGTAATGCAGTTTTTAGTGAACACAGTTAACCACATGAACAACTTTAGAAGAATTTTGTTGGGCTCCATGTCAGCGGCAATTGAAACAGGATATTTCTCTTAAGGATGTACTTTAAGTAGGAAGTATTTTGGGTAGATGTGTAACCTGACATGCAAAATTTCAAACTGGAATCACTGTCATCTCTACTTGATTTTTAACCTATGGCTGTAGGGTGTGTAACACCTTGTTTGTTTTGTGATTGCTTTTAGCAAGTCAAGGTTTTAACTGCAGGTTATCTTTGTTAATTTTTCTATATTGTGTATCCCATAGATTTGTGGTTCTGAAATCTGTACATAGATTGATTCCTAATCTGTAAGCCACAGAAAAAGGAAATAAAATACAGGTAGCTGAATTTGAACAAAATACAGCTTTAGAGTTGTAGAGTTAACAGATCATGAAATAAACTGGCAGAATATTTTTCTTGGGTAATATTTTAAAGTGTAAGTTCAAAGGAAGTCATAGGTGCCAAAATTCACATGTAGCTTCTTTCTGTAACAGAATAAATACACCCTGTGCACTGAGCATGTCTGGAGTGAATTAATTATTGATCAGTTGTGGTCAAGTCTTTACAGAATTTAAAAAATAATTTTTAAGTTTGTTAGAAAATAATATTTTCTATTCAGTGACCATCTCATAAGGATAAATGAATCTAGGGGGCCCCCCCTAGCCTTCATGCCTCACAAGACAGGCCATGTCCCGATTACAGTTCCTAACACTGTTATCAGTAATTTTACAAAAATGTAATGTTACAGCATGTACCTACAGCATAATTGCAGCTGAGATGAGAATGAAATATGCAGAAGTAAATCCTGTAGCTCTTTTTTTTTCCTTTACAGACCCAACAACACATCCTTGTGACCTCAATGTTTGACTAAGGAATATGTAATCAGAAGAATTTGTCTGTCTTTTTTTTTTTTTTTTTTAAATGTAACTTTGGATATGCAACTCAGGAGCATAACATAAATTTGCAAGTTAATTTTTAAATTAAATTTCACTAAGATTTCAGAAGACGTGAGTCTTGAATTTCCAGTCATTTGTTTCCCATCTTACTTATGCTAGCATGTTAATGTGATCATCTAAACTTTCAACTGCAGCATAGAAATTGAGCCTTCTAACCTTCATTTAAAGAATGAGCACATAATCATAGAATCATAGAATGGTTAGGGTTGGAAAGGAGCTTAAAGATCGTCTAGTTCCAACCCCACTGTCATGGGCAGGGACACCTCCCACTAGCCCAGGTTGCTCAAAGCCTCATCCAGCCTGGCCTCAAACATCTCCAGGGATGGGGCATCCACAGCTTCTCTGGGCAACCTGTGCCAGTGTCTCACCACCCTCACAGTGAAAAATTTCTTCCTAATATCTAATCTAGATCTACCCTCTTTCAGCTTAAAACCGTTACCGCTTGTCCTGTCACTACGCTCCCTGATAAAGAGTGTTTCCCCTCCCTCCTGTAGGCCCCCTTTAAGTACTGCTATCAGGTCTCCTCAGAGCCTTTTTTTTTTCCAGGTTGAAGAACCCCAACTCCCTCAGCCTGTCCTCATATAGGAGGTGTTTCAGCCCTCTGACCATCTTCGTGGCTCTCTGGACTTGCTGCAACATGTGTGCATGTGTTTGCACATGCACGAGCATGTGTGTGTATACATACAACCATACAGTAAAATGCAGGCAATTTGGCATCTGGGCTGTGCTCTGCAATACCTGCCATGTGGCAGGTGCACTGTGTTTTAATATTTGTAGGAATGTGGTACAACTGAGAGTCAGTAATGTCAGTTCTGTTACAACCTTGGCATCAGAGTGGATCTTTCTTTCTCCATGCTTCTTCCCATTCTGCCAGGCTCAGTTAATTGCCCCTGAGGAAATTCTTCCCTGCTGAAAGCCAAGAGTGGTGTTTTAATCTGTCACTAGTGAGAAGTATTTAAAATGTCTTGAAAGAAGAGAAATTGCCGGTAGGTCCTGTCCCTTTTCCAGATGGTATTGAGTCTTACACACTCTCTTATCCAGTTCTTCCCAGTAAACCATTACTAGTGGATAGCAGCCAGACAGCTGATGTACTGTAGTCACCGTCTGTGATGGTAACTCCTAGTAGCCTTGTATCACTTTGTCTGACACTTAAAATGTATTCATACTGAGAACTTAAATTGGGATCTTTTTGCATTTATTCTTATCTAACGTAATGTAGTATAACGTATCTGATCTAATGCTTAAAATCAGGATTCTTGAGAAATGCTAGAAAAAATAACGAGAGTATTAATCCATGGTGAAAGTAACTGGTGCTTTTAAGTTTATTAGATGCTCCAGCTGCTGAAATGAAGGATGGATGCTGCTTGATAGAGTTTATCTTTGTCACAATTTGTCAACAAGGTGATTGCAGATGGGCTTCATGTTTTCTATACTACGGCAACACAAAGGAACCTCCGACATGGAGGATGTAGTTGCCAGATCTCACTTCAGCTGTGGAATTTTCAGCTCACAAGTCAACACAGCAGTTTCTCAGCTGCTCTTTTTTCAATATTGAGACAGGAAGAATGACCACAATAAATGAAATTGGCATTGTCTATGTACTACTGGCACCCTGAACTGTTTTAATTGTCCTTTCACAGGGCTGCTCGTTGGATGCTTTTTTCCCAAATTTAACTGAGACTGATCAAAGTTATAGGATCTGGCAGGTTTTTATGTCCTTGTTGAGTTGTGCTTAATGTTTCATAGCCTTAGAGGTGGATACAATCTCATGCTACTTCCAGGTCATACCTGAGGCAGTTGCTGAAGATATGATTGATTCTTTGGTAAGTTTAGCTCCTAGCATCCTTGGAAGATCATTTTTCTGTAATATGATCAGTAGATTATCTCCACATCTAGCCTATATTATTTTCTGTACAATTGCTTATAATACTCACTTTTGGTATGTAGGTTGATGTGCAAATAAAAAGCTCCATCTCAGCAAGAAATTCAAGTAAATCCCAAAGCTCTGCAGAAAAAGCAAGGACAGATGAAGTCAAGTCATGTTTAATTTTTATCTAACATTTGCTGAAATATTTTTCACTGTTTGACTAGCTTCACTCAACAGGAGCCAATATCCTCATGTTGTCAGTAGCACGCACAACTGCACTAGTCAGATCTTTCCTTGCACTGCAATTCCTTTTTTGCTTAGCCTAGCTGGGATCTCCATCAACACAGCTTGTTGCTATGCTTACAGACTACCTGCTGTATGTCAGGCCTGAAGAGGCTGTAAAAGAAAATATTTTACTCCAAATAGGTAAATATTAACCTTTCCTTATTGGAATATTACAGACATTTATTCAAACCATATTTTGTAATTATTTTTCATACCAAAAAAAAAAAAACCCAAACCATTTTGGGTGCTCATTTGCATGGGCATTTAACAGCTAAAACGAATCGTGAGTGTGGTTCCGGGACTGTTAGCCGGGAACAGGCTGAGCCTTTGGTCATCGGGTGGGGTGGGGGGGCAGTATCACTGTGTATGATTCATTCTCTCCCTTCTCTGGGATCGTTAGCTGGGAACAGGCTGAGCCTTTGGTCATCGGGTGGGGGGGCAGCATCACTGTATATCACTCATTTGTATATTTGGATATAGTATTATTTTCAATATTATGGTAGTTCAGTTACTAAATTGTCCTTATCTCAGTCCTCTTTTCCATTTACCCCCAAAACTGGGATACAGATTTAGCAAAAGCCACTTGGCTAGTCAACGCTAGAGGATCTGCCAATCAGGCTGGTCCTGCCCAGTCAAAACCTTTACATACTACCCCTTTAACTCTATCCCCTACGCTCGGCTAGGGGCGGGGATTGTGTGAGCGGGTGTGTGTGGTTTGGCTCCCAGCCAAGGGCTAACCCATCACAAGTGGTGGAGCTGATATCAATGTGACGTGGATATTGTTGTGGCAGGGGCTGTCAGCAAGTATGAAAGAAATCAACCAGACTTCCCATTCTTTGCAAAATCAAGATCATAGTGGTCCATTGAGTATTGTTGCCAAATATATTTATTGCATTAAATAAATCTGCTTGTTGCTTCTTTCTCCTTACATTCCTACATGTAAAATTTTCAGCAAGGGAATTTAGTTCATTTCCAGGGATGGGTAGAAAAAGGTAGTTAAAATGAAATATTTCAGTCCTGTCAGCTTTCTCTAATCACTTATTGCCAAGGCAACACATCAAACCTGTCCTCTTGTCCAGCCAAGCAACCTATTTTATAGGTACGGAATGTGAGCTACAAAGTTTTTAAAACTTTTGAGACCTCTTTTATCAGGTCAAGACTTGATCACAGGTAAGAACAAAGTGTAAGTGTCAAAAATATTCACATTCATCCTCAAGTACACTGTACTAGTTCATTTGCAAACTGTCAAGATTGATGTACAGTTCAAATTCCTTTCAAATGATATTTCATTTTAGTCAATATATTAACAGCCACAGAAACAGTTCTGTTTGCTGACTTTATCACTAATTTCCTACACTGGTCAGCTGAGGGAAAAATTTTGAAGACTTATCTCAAATCCTGGAATAAGGAGGGATTCTTAGAAATACTTGAATTGTTTAAGTCAGATTTTGTACCAATGCTTTTGACATTGATGAGGTTAGTGGGATTTCCTTCTTTTGTCATGCAACGGGGATAAACCATTCTGTCATGTTGAAGGGGAGCCATTAACTCATTTTGAGAATTTCAGTTCAATTTTTAAGCTTCATTTTGGGTGGATGTGAATTTATTTCTTTTCAAGAACAGTGCAACTTAAGGTGAAAATAAAGAGTAGGGCAAACCGAGGTCAGAACTTCAGGTAAATCATCCTAGTAATCTTCAATTCATATAGTTTCTTTCTACTGTTGGAAAGGGATTTCCATCTTTAGCTCTGTATGTTTCCCAAAGCAGATGTGATTAAACTCTCACAGCTTTACTGAATGTCGTATATTTGTACATTATGTCCATATGTTCAGCATAAAATTTAAATAAAACTCTTAAGAATGGAAGGACAGAGTATTTTTATGTCTATCAGTTTACCTAAGTAATTTATCTCTTAAAGAATATATTTTACAGCATAGCCAGTTGAGAAGAGATGGAAGATATTCATATCAGATTTTTTTAATAACATTAGTAATTATCTGTTTATTTTATTAATATTAAAGGGTCAAATAATTTAATTTTGCATAAATGTGCACTTGGTAATAGCTTAGTAGAAGTAGGCATAAGATGTAAACAAACCACAAATTAAGGGTCTTGTCTACAGCCATAAATCCTTGCAATGTAGTAACACATAAATATGCTGAATGTGAGAAAAGCTGAGAAAGACAGATACTTAAGAACCCTTTTGTACATAAATAGCTGTAAGTGCATGAGTACTTTATAGACAACTTGCGTGTCCAACCATTCTAGGACTCTTACTGAACCTTGAAAATCCTTGTGGTTGTAATATTTCAGATCAATATACAACCATACTGTTATTACAATATTATGACAGAATTATTATATTAAGTTTAATGCAATCTCTGTAAGTTTATAGTATTATGTATAATATAATAAACTGTTGTACAAATCAGCTGTACTTTAAAAGTCAAGCCATCAAAATTTTGATTGCCCAATCAGTTTCAAGACATCCTATAAAAATGAAAACTGAAATTACATGAAACTGTGAAATGGAAATACACTTTCACTTGATGTCAGCATGCCAGAAAGATTTGGCTGCATAACACAGACCTCTACACCTTCGGCTACTGAAATCCTGAGCAGCAATGGGATCACTGTGGTCTATGGAGAGCAACCATAGCCCTTCAGTGGGGATGAAATACTCAGTTTCACTTCATTTGCAGACTGCCACAAAAGTGTAAAACCTTAATTACTCTGATTTCAGTTCTACTTCTGACAGGTTCTACTAGTTAAAAATTTTCTCTCCATGTCTGTGCTGCCAGTCCATATCTATCATGATGTCAATGTAGGGATTCACTTTGAGACAATGAGTTTTTGGGGGTGACTATCCTGATTTGTCAACTTGATCTCTGCCTAGGGTATTTAAACAGCAGTAATAGCAGTCTAGTGGTATGTGTGCATCTCAAGATGGTGATGGTTTATTTTAACATAAACTAAAACAAGTCAACAGATAACATTTAAGACTGGTATTCAACAAGAGAGGGGTGGCTACCTTTTCTTTTTTAAGCAAAGATAAGAAGACTTATATAGGTTTTTAAGGCCTATACTGTTATAGAGAATTGTTACCTAATTGAAACCAACTAAAAGTGCAGTTTTCGCAAGGCATCAGACTTGTAGTTTGCAGAGTAAATATTAGAGTGCCATGATACAGAAAGAATTAGTCCAAAACGAAGTTCAGATATATAACTTGTAAATATGCCCAGTGGTTTTGAAGGGTTCAGACTCTGCCTTGTCATGCAATTTAAATTGAAGAGGCTAGACTACTCACTTCTAGATAAAAGTAGCCTTCAGTACTAATACAAACACACCTGAACACTTGACAGAGAAACCTATTCTCCTTTCCGTAGGAAAATATATAAATATGAAAAAACATTTCTATTATTTTAGTTTTAAAATTGCATCCGAGATCTTACTGTTTACAGGTGTTTGTCCTGTCATTTAACTTTGTTTGATCAAACAAATGAACTAGTCTTTTGAAATCTAGTTTGCAAAATACTTTTTAGTTGCATGGACTCTAGCTAAAGACTAAGTGAAAATCAAAGATTTATAGCTACCTGGGTTTTGCTCGGGTGAGTTAGGAATGCTTACTGTTCTTGTAAGAGAGTAAACAAAGACCAATCAATGTGTTTTCTTTTTACAAGTGTATCTTCAGGGGTCAACAAAAATAAAAGGAAGAAGAATGTAAGGACACTCCCAGAACTTCGACTGCTATAAATCAGGGATATATAAGTAGCCTACTGTATTCAGTATAGTACTGCAGGCCACACTTATTTATGGTGTACGACTTTTAGAGTCAAATTAGATGATTTTGTTTTACTAGATTTTGACAGCATTTATTAGATCAGTAGGAATTGCATATTTCATTGAAACTCTACGCGGTTACAAAGAAAACCATAGCTTTAAGAATCCTGGGAATTTCATAGGAAGGATACTATAATCTTAAAGAAAAGTTGTAGTTTTAACTGTAAAAATTCAAAAGATTGTTCATCTTTACTCTCTCAATATATTCCCTTCAACAGTACTACATAGTATAACCGTACAGCAATACTTTCATCAGCAGATGCAATGGTCTTTGTGAAGCATTTCTAAAACACCAATCAGCCTCTGTAGCAAAAGTTCTTTTTTTCTTTTTTACATTCTCAAAAGAGTGCAGGCAAAAAAAACCCCAACAAAACACAGAAGCTGGAGCCAACAGCTAAATAATAGTTTTTAAATAGCACTGGGAGCAAGCCAGTATAACAACTGTTCTTGCACAGAATTCATAATCTGTTTTATCCTGTGCTAAATGTCATAACTAGCTTTCTAACTGTGCTCAAATGTGCTGCAAGCTTATTCAAGAACAAGACATGCAGTATTGTGCCACCATGTAATTTAAATTTGGAGAAATGCTGAATGGCATTGTCTAAAATTCCTTCTCTAAAAGATGCACAAGAGTCTGGATGCACACAAATTTTGATAGAAAAGATGCACAATCCACAGACTTTTTTCTACCATGATGACAGATATATCAAGCAGTGACAATAAAGGGATTATAAGCCTTTCAATTCTATGTCAAATTGGATTGTAGTATGTTCTTTGTGTCATAGTGTTTAGAAGCAGTGGGAAGCAGACTGCTACAGTTACTGTCGTAATCTTCTATACATAGACTATAGCTATGCCATCTTTCAGAGGTGACTGAATGTCTATGACGTCATAGGATAGGCTGAACAGAAACTCTGGAGTCCCCAGTCCAAAGCATGGCTAGCTTCAAAGTTAGATTAAATTGCTTAAGGATGTGGGCAATGAAGTTGTGAAAGGTTGGAGAGGCGAAACTCTTTCAGTGTTTAACCATCTGCATCACATTACTTTTTAAATTACATTTAATTGGAATTTCCCTTGCTGTAGGTTTTTTTTTTCATTATCTATCTTCTTTTTGCTCCCTTTGACCTTTTTTGTCCAAAAAGACTTACTCCATGTTTACAGTCAACTGTTTGGGAATAAAGAACAACTATTAATTTCTTCCCATTAGTCTTCTCTTCTACAAGCTTATCTGTATCTTCTCTCCATACATTATATAGGCTCAAACCCATGCACAGGGCAAGCCCGAGTAAAAATCCCTTATCTATGATAGCGTGGACTCATACCTCTGTCTAGTGTGGACACGAGGGGTATATGGTATCAAGCCTAGTTGCTTCTATCTATCCCTTCTGTCCTGATGGTACTATCATGTTATCACACCATCTCTCACGAGTGGGCCCTCTTTTTAGCCACTTTAATAAAAATGGGTTTTATAGCCAAGAAGAGCTCAGTCTGTCTGTAAAACAACAATGACAAGTTTAGCTTAGCTACAGTGATCCTAGATGTAGCAGAATGGACTCATAAAGCTAGGTTATGGAACAAATTAAACTTGGAATTGCTTTTAACCTAAGATCAGTCAAGGGCAAATACAAAAAGCAAGAGTTGGCACCATATTTCCAATTTTCTTATGAAAAAACATGGTCATTACAAGCTTTATTATGTTTATAAAAAGCATAGGTGGCACTCCAAATTTTTTAGGATTCTGCAGAGATGCAGGGTGTGAACATGTGCCTGCATACTCCTCAAGAGATATTTTTCTCTAACAGTCTGTCTTATGCACAAGATTCTGCTTATGTGCTTTTACCTACCTTTCTGTCAAAAGAGTCAAGGAATCTGTATCCAGGGTCATTTCCAAAGAGAATGATTCCTTTGAGCAGAAATTTCATGTTGCATAGGCAAGAACAATGATTTGCTATGTGAAGCCTTCAGAGGTTAAAACTGCCTAAGCAATACCATTTTTGTAACAGCTACTGGACTTTTTAAAAAATGTCAGTCCAAGAACAAAAACATTAGACTTTCTATTTTGCAAATGATTAATGAAAAAGACTGCATATAGTATTGAAATAGTAGACAAAATCTGCATTTGAAAGGAGACGTTTAAAAATGCTTTTAATAGGGAGGAGGAGAAAAGGACAATGATGAAACTATGCACAATTATTAGTTGAAAAAGTATCCTATATTTTCTCCCATATTTATTCTGATGCAAACTGAGTGAATAAAAGTAGCATTACTGGCAATAACATACAGCAAGTTCTGAGAGTGTCTATATGATTGCCGCACCAATTATTATTAACCTTTTAGGTAAAGAAAGGCATGAATTTTTTATCCAATTATATATTTTTCCTTTTCTCAATGGCTACATGAATAGTTCTTTCAAAAGGTTTCTTTTTCTTTTCTTTTTTTTTCACTAGCAATGAACAATAAGGCCATGTCTTCACCAAGATGTTACATTGATCCAGTTTGTTCTCTCTAATTGCATTGATTTAATGTTATTGAACTGAAAGCTCTTCCTACCGATGTAATGCAGTCTTAAGGTGGATTCTTTTGTAACTGATACGTCCACATGCCTCTGATTTTTTTTCAAATTCAATCATCATTGTGTCCTTTCTTGTAATATATTGTGTGCAACCTATCACACACAACAAACAATCAGCCCAGGGATGCTGCAGCTGAGACTAAAAAATCACAAACTCCAGTAGTCTTCTTCAAGTATCCGTTAGTTTGGCATAACATGTACTATATAGTCTACTCAAAAATATAAAAGAGATTGTACATTACTTGGGGTGTTATAAGGCCACAGGAAGAGTGTTGAGCACATACTTGCACATATGAACAAACACATACTCTGCCAGTCTTATCCTCTTCCCATACCCTGGACACTAATCACAACACAGCTTCCTCAAAAGACTGTGCCACTTCCATAAGGTCCTGCAAAGTGCAAATATCTGAGAACTAACAGACTCCTATCATAGGGGGCTGCAGAGCTGCCACCTTGGACTTCCAGAGAGCAAACTTTGGCCTGTTTAGGAGCCTGGTTGACAAAGTCCCTCGCGAGGCAGTCCTGAAGGGCAGAGGAGTTGAGGAAGGTGACATTCTTCAAGAAGGAAATCTCAAAGGTGCAGGAGCAGGCTATCCCCATGTATAATTTCTGGGTCCTTATTAAGCTTATACAGTGATCAGATTTTTCACACCTTTCAAGAGACAATTTTAGGTACGGAGAATGACCATGAGGACTCACAAAATTTTCGTGTGTAAAGTGGGCAGTAATGAGTTTAGATGACTAAACCATAATTATGCTACTGTTGAGCACCAGGATAAGGTTATTACTACTAGATTTAGAAGCCTAAATCTCACTTGAGGAATATAAATACTTTTGCCTATCTAAAACTTATACTTCAGGATTTTAAAAGAGCTCAGCACCCTGCTGCTCCCAGCTAGAGCCTTGGATACTCTGCTGGATATTAGCTGTTCCTGTGCTATGCTGCACATCAATAATCTACTTGACAAGAAGTCGCGCTGACTGACCTTCCTTGAGGATACATTAGTCCTTCATTCCTTTTTCTCCTCCTGCCTCTTTGTTTAGCATCTTTTTTTTTCTTGTATTCTCAAATTTTCTATGTACAACTGGTTTTATCTATCATTTTTTTCTTTGCTTTTCCTTCTTGTCCACGCCATTCAGTATTAGCCATTATACTGGCACCAAAGCATGTTAACAGCACAATGTTGGTTCTGCTTCTTATTCCTGAATCACTTACATCCCCATTAGGTGACTGAGACACTACTGATCTGTGAACTACTTAAAATCTAGCTGTTTGTATACTGTTTACCTTTTTTAAAGTAAGACTCCTGAACTGGAACCCCTGGCAAACCTCTTAAGATATCATTTTTTAATAAACTATTTTAATAACTAGTTTGCTACATAGTTTTATATCAGTTATTTTACCATATAGTCACTAATATAAATCTCTTTTAAGGGTTAAATTATTGTTTATACTACAACTGTTAGGCAGGATAGGCAGTGAATAATTTTGAACCATGCCTCTTTAGATAATAAAATAAATTGACTTTTAATAATAAAAGCTTCCCCCTCACACAGTATTTCATTTCTAGTAAAGCGAGTTTAGATCCCATTCTAAGATGTGCAAACAACTTCTCTGAAGAATGAAAAATGAACATATAAAGCATATTTTAGAGATTGACTGAAAACAGTCAAATCTCTATAGTAAAACTATCCTTACTATGCTTTTATGAGAGAAATTCTCTCATAAGCTCTGATAATAATAATAAACAGTAGCATTTTTAAATGATATTTTGAAAATTAAGAAAAGAAAGTTAGAGAAAATCATATATGAATGTATTCCTATAGCCACGTGCATACACTATGACTAATGTAACTTTGATAGGTAACTGTATCAATTTAACCAGTACAAAGATGAAAATCAAATCTGTTTTGTCCTTCTATGATTTTTCCCAACAAACTAGATATGCCAGATTTTCTTTCATTCAAAGTTCAATCATTATATTGCTGTTTACCGTTAAAGCTTGGATGATTATTTTAAAATTCGTTTGGTAGCTTTAATAAAACAGAGTTTACACTCTGAGTTTAGTTGATTTGTTATTTTAACATAAAGGACTCAGTTGCACCATGCGTCATGAAAAGTGTGCTTTTTTTTATAATGTGTTTCTCCCTGTTTTTATAAAATCCTGAATCTATGTGCAGAGCTGCAATTTATTAAATGTCATGGATGGGTCATCTGACCAGTAGTATGAGCAAGAAATTCATATCCCATGATGCTGAAGGCTGAAAGGTTAATACATAACAGATGCTGCTTTGGAAGAAACCATTACAGGCAATGCTTTTCAATCAATGAGATGCTATTATGAGCAATAGAGCCAATTTTTTTTTAATCAATGAACCTTTATTACGACATTTACTAAGAGAAGCTCTATGCAGTTCTTATAAACCATTCTGCAATCTTCTAAAAATAATTCCTTTTGTTTCTGAAGCCTTTTTATAGTTTCTCTAGTTTTTCTCATTTTAAGGTAGCACAATGGATTTACACTCTACTTTCCCGATTAAAAAAGAGCAAAGGAAACACGGTACAAAACATGCATTTAAACTTGAGACACAATAAAGGCTGTATGTGAGTCCTGCTAGGGAGTGAGCTGCAGTGAGCACTACCACACGGCTGTGAAAACCTGACAGAAGCAGCTCAGCCCACACACTTTTGAAGAGAAGATTTCATTCAGCAGGAGGGCAGCCAGCTGCATCCTCAGTGCAGTCCTAGCTGGAGGCTTGCCTCCAGAGTACACTATACTTGCCTGTGTGCCACCATCATGTTTTGCATCTTAGTTTCATATCACATGTTGAATGAAGAGATTAACTGTTTGTTAAGAGTATTTTTCAAATTAAAGAGAGACACCAAGAAATTGTGTCCCTCTTGAGAGACACCAGAAGAAGAGGTAATCTGTCCCACTGTCCATCCCTCTTTCCATTTGGGAATACCCAGTCCCTGCTGGCACTGAGGAATCTTACCATGGGAACAGATGTTGGAGTAGCATCGTTTTTTCCCTGTCTTTTGATCTGCAGCTATTATCTCTCCTCTCTCTGGACAGAGAATAAAGCTCAGCAGCTTGATCCTGAATGGCTAGCACCCGAGGCAGCTACCTAATGTGCAGAGATTAATGGAAAACCTTTTAAAGACATCACTTTTTTAATCAAATGAGAAATATTTTTTTAAGAAAAAATGTGACTAAACAAGATCAGGAAAATTTCAACTCAAATAATAACCAAAAGCCAAAGGCTGAAGGGATGGAAGAGTGGAAAATCTGGAGACTGTGCTCTATGGTTTTCCCAGGGGCCAAAGGGAGGCTGGCCAGTCTGTAGTTGCCCTTTTGGACTTTTTTTGAAGACAGGTGTAAAATTTGCCTCCCTTAATCTCCAAGTCCTTTCAAAAGTGATAGAGAGCAGCTTTGCATGAATATTCACAAGTTTGTTCACACTCTCAGATGCAGCCTGTTGGGTGCTGTGGACTTGCATGGGTCACATTCTCCAAGAAATCCCTGACTCCATCTTCATCCGTTACTGGTAGACTCCATCCTCATCCACTGCTTCTCTAAATGCAGAGGACTGGGAGACCTCATTGGTAAAGGCTCAGACAAAAAAGGCACTGACACCTCAGCCTTATCTGTGTTTGCTGCCACTGGATTCCCTGTCCCATGGACCGACATTTTCTTTTTTCAGAGTTTTGCTGCCAATGGAGTAGTAGAGATTCTTCTTATTGCCTGTGATGTTCTTGCAAATCTTAATTGCATTTCAGCTTTAGCCTTTCTAACGCCATCCCTACTTGCCCAGGAGACATATCTTTATTCCTCCTTTATGACCTGTCCCTGCTTCCTCCTCCTGAGTGTTGCCTCTGCTTTGGAGCTCTGGCATGAATTTCCTGCTTAGACAAGCTGGTCTTTGGATAAGTTTTACCTGTTTTCCTGAGTATTGGGCTAGAGTATACTTGTGTTTGCAGGATGCTGTCCTCAAAGACTTGTCAGCTTTCCTGAGCTACTTTGCCCTTCAGAGCTGCCTCTCACAGAATCCCACTGACTAGTTTTTGAATAAGTTCAAGGTTGCTCACCTGAAGTCAAGGGTCTGGAATGTTACATGCTCTGTCCTTACCACCTTCAGGACCTTGAACTACACTACTTCAAAGTCACTACAGCCAAAGCTATTACTGATTATCATATTTGCAATCTATTCTTCCTTTATAGTGATAATAAATATAATGAGTCCTTGGAGACAGGGATGGATCCAAACCAACATTGTATATCTCATTCTTCTCATCTTCATAGAATAATTACTCCCAGGGATCAAGGTGAGACTGAATAGTCTGTAATTCCCTGGGTCCTCCTTCTTGTCTTTCCTGAAGATAGGAGTGACATTTGCTTTCCTCCAGTCTTCAATAACTTCTTCCAGTCACCATGTTCAATCAAAGATTATCAATAGTGGACTTGTAGTGACATCTGCCATATCCATCAGCACGTGCAGGTGCATCCCACCAGGGCTCAGAAGATGTTTCTATATGTCTTCCAGATTACCTATCCTTGCTTCCACCCTCTGTATGCTTCCTTTTTATGTCTGAGTTTGGCTAGGAGCTCCTTGTTCATCCACATAGGCATTTTTGCCTGACTTCACAGTCATTAGGATAGACTGCTCTTGAGCTTTGAGGAGCTGAATAGTAACCAGCTTTCTTGGGCCCCTCTTTCCTCCAGGGCCCAGACCCATGGGACTTTTCAAAGCAGACCTTTGAAGAGGCCAAAGTCTGAAAAAGTTCTCAGTACACGACCTTATGCTGTGACTCAGTTGCTTCTCTGTCAATTTTTTTAAAAAATTCCTTAGCTTGTCTGTGTTTGAAATATTATTGATGGATTTTGTATCAAAGCAAACCATTTAAAACCCTAAAAAAGGCCATAGATATTATTTTTCAGCAATTTGAAGATCCACAGAGATATACTCTTCAGAGTATATATTATGCTCTATATTATAACATACTCAAACACATGTATATGAATATGCATGAAAAGTGAAATATGCACAACTCACTTGAAAAAAAAAAATGTGCCTATGGTTTATTCTTAGTAGTGTTATTCTCTGAAAATATTGAGTCACTGTCTTTTAAGTATGTGGATTTTGTAAGAAAGATTTGTCCTAAAAATAGTAATTGAAATTTAGATTTGTTCCGTAATTCTCATCTGTGGTTATCTGCATTCCATATATTCTGGAGAAAACAGGGAACATTTCAAATGGGGAAGAAGGAAAAGAAAAAGTGCTAAAAAATTGTATAAAATTTGGAAATTAAAATGCTTTCAGATCTTTTTTTTTTTTTTTTTCCTCCCTCAGGATGTCTCCTCCCACTGCTGTAACAGAATCAGTCTCGTATAGTATGTCATCAACTATATGCAGAGAATATAAAAAATGTTTAGCTGCACTGAGAATATGCAAAAAGTCGGCTTTCATAACCAGCCTTCTAAAGCAATGCATCAGTGTTCCTTTTTATTGTGTGATTATCTAACTGAAGCAAAGAGAAGCATCAAGGAGTTGTCTCCTTGCATATGTCACGTACAATGGAAAAGTACAGCTTTCATTCAAGGATGCTTGCAAAAACCACTGGACATCTTGCCAAATGCAGTCTGTTACAAGAAAAGAAAACCAACCTGTCTAACACATGTTAGCAAGGCACTCCAGGTGGGTGTTTGAAAAATAAAATACAGCAATGAGAGAGCAGCAAAATTACACTATTATGTAGCTCTGTAAACTGGCAAGGAATTTATCCTAAGGCTGTCAGCAGGGCTTCCTGATGTCCCTTATTGAACAAAGTGCACTGTACCAAGCCATGGCCAACAGTTTTCACATCAGTATGAAATTGGACTAGGAACCATGTGATCACCATACTTGTCTGAAGGATACACTCCGGGTCAAGTCCAGGGGAGCAGTCACAGGAAATTTCAAAGACTTGTCTGTAATCCCTTGAAACAAAGTCTGTAAAGAAATCCCCTCACTTTCACTTGAAGAAGTGAAATGCTAGAGAACTGCATGCACAATGTTGTATCTCATATGTGTAATGACTTGCAAAACAATCACCACAGTCTGTGCTGACTTTACTGTGGTCATGGGAAGAAGAAAATAAACAGAAATTTCAGTCTTCCTTTGTGGAGCCTTAAGTAGTGTATTTGTTTTAGAAGACTATTTTAGGACACAAGATTGACTTGAATAGTGGCAACAAATTACACATATGTGTAGGCACTCACTGACTCAGTTTTGGCCTGTGCCTCTTCCAGAAATTGGAAACTATGTGAAATATCCTACGTGATCTGGAGTTCTTTGCTCATTTCAGTGAGAGCTGTTGCTTGATGTCATACCTTTGTGATGACATCATAGTTTGAATTGGTTCCGCAGTTTGAAAGAGCGTGTTTGAGTAACTAGCTATCAGTGCAAGGTAACTCACTGACAGGTACCCCAGGCTAAATAAGTATACGTAGAAGAGTGTAATTTGCGTATGAAGGAAATTGCTACTTATAGAATAGCCAGGATCTTCTGGACTGTTTAAATGAATTCATGTGGATTAATCTAGGGAAAAAAACCCACAAAAACAGACAAACCAAAACCCCCAAATGCCAAAACATTAACCTATAGGCTTTTTTGTATTTCTTTCAATCATTTCCAGAACACAAACTGAGAGTAACTCAGGCTACTGGCTTGCAACAGCACTTTGATGTCTTTCTAACTTATTCTGGTGGAGGAAGTGGCCCATTTCCTTATTAGTTTTCTTACCTATGTTAGCTACATAGCCTATGTTACATATACAGCAAATAATGCTTATGCATGCTACAGATTAGTATTTTCAAATCCTTGAAATAATCTTGCCATCCTTAATGCATATAATATATTCTAAAAATCACTGCTATGTAGTTTATGTGAAGTAAATAGCTTATCATTGTAAATAACAGGATATAAGACCAGTAGAAGCATTTTCTGGAGCTATACTTAAAAATTAACATTGAATTAGATCTTTGCATTTATGAATTTCTGACAAAATTTAAATGTAACATAGGATTATTTACTAGCAGATATATGGGAGTGAAATTTAGTGCAATTCTTTTTTTATTCCCTTTGACAATTCATAGTTTTTACTAAAAACACCTTACAACCTATCAAAACATTTCCTGTGAAGTGCTTTAAATAATTTGTAATAAAGAGTAGTCTGAAGTAAACTAATTTGGAAATTTCTCAACAGTCATTTAGTTCTCCACACAGGACAGCAAACAAGTTGCAAAACTGAGATTTGTCAAAATTCCATAGATTTCTCTCCTGAATCAGTTCGCTGTTAAGATTTTGTTTTTTAAAACATGATCCATACTTTCATAATTATTTTCCACCAAAAATCGTGTGGGATGTATCAATTCTGATTATGGTCTTAAAGCGCTTCCTTTCCTATTGGTATAATAAGTGAGTCATAGATTATCAGCTTTATCTTTTGAACTCCCATCACCCCTCATATTATCTTTGGAAAGGATGATTTTTAGACATTATTTCTAAAAAAACCAACTCTTTTCTGTCCCTACTATTGTCCTTGTTAATAAAAGAACTTTCAAGGGGAAAGTATTTCTCATTAAGGAATTAAACTCAATATATTGCATATGTACTTAGCATTTCATTATTACAAAAATATGTCTACATCGTAAAATATGTGAAAGTTGTTAACATTAATAATATATTTATAATGTGGATACTTTAGTAATATATTCTATTAAATTTTTAAAAAGTATTTGTCCTTTCCTGTTCACACCTTGACCTGACCACAGATTAATCTATTGCTACAGTTTGTCATATTATTTTCTTGAATAAACATTTTTAATGTACAAGGAATAGCTAAGTCCCACATAGTTTTTTAATAAAGAATGATCACTTTATTTAGCATGAAAGAAGTATCCTTGCCCTAGGCTTAAAATACAGGAGCTGGACGTTTTAAAATTATAAATTAAAGAACAATCTCAACATCTGCATGTGACACAGAAGTTCTATTTCTTACGCCAAGGAAAAGCCATGCTGTCATGTTCACTGTTGTTTTCAATATTTCATTCTTAAGATGGTGGAACCTAGAGGTGAACTCTGAATTCTCAAAGGATAGCTTACAAAATTCCTAATTGCTTTTGCCAAAACATGACTTACTGGTTTTGAAGGATACTACTCCTATAAAGGAGTGTATCTGGTCAGACAGTGAAAGGGAGATCCAACCCTTCTGTCACTTCTTCTCGGAATAGTGAAGTCAGCAAAGCTGCACTTTTTACTGTTTCATAGGACACAACAGTCAGACTGCAGTTCATGAATAAATGAAGGCATCACTATACAAAAAAGAATTTGTGGCCACAGTTAAATGCTTTGTGAGGAATACACGCTCCCAGTATGTTTGGTTTGGCTTCCAGAGGTTTTCTCATTTTCCCTTCTTGAATCCCTGAGATCTGTGAAGAACCCTGGGCATTTGGCAAGAGCACATATGACAGCTCATCTGTGCACATTCAGACCACAGCAGCAGTGGTATCTCTGTTCTCTTTGAATCAGTGTCACAGGAAAGAAGACTCACAGCTGGACATCTGTGCAAAGCCAAGCACTGCTTTGGACTTGTTCATTTTCAACCAGCACCTGTAGCCCCAGGTTACATGGTGCTTTATGGACACCTACATGTTTGCCCCCCTTCACCTCCCCCAAACTGAGAGTCTCTAGGCCTCCATTTCATTTGCTTCCATCTTACTGTTTCTAAAGATGCTAGCCTCCAGAAATAGAAGCAGAAAATACTCAGAATTCCATGAGATAAAGTAAACTACAGAAAATGAAATTTTAGTTGTAAAATACACCTCTTTACAGCTCTTCTGGCACTTAGAGATCCGCTGAGGTTATCGTCTGTTCTTATTTGGGCATCCAGAAATTGAAACAAGTAGAGACAAGCCAAGGTATTACTGCCCAATGTATTTTACCTCTGTTAGAATAGTGGCATGCATGATGAATGAAGTCAGCAGGTCAAGGCCTCCCATGGCCAGTCATTATCTTCCAGAGTAACAATAAAGATTGGTTGGAGATGTCAGTACTTTTTCTGGCTTTCTAGCTTACCACCCAGATCCATTACTTGTAGCTGTCAGATGTTTATGGCCTAAGTACAGCCTTACAATACAGCATGGCAGGCTAAAGTGTAAAGGCTTTTAGTTTCTGGCCATCTAAATATTCTTCCTCTGGTCCCGTTTATTTTTTTTTAAATAAGGTGATTTCATTTAGCTTTGTTTTACATTAAACATGTGGGTCGGAGCAAGCAGTGCGTGCTCTGAGTCCAACTGGCTGAGAGCACGGAACCATGGGAATGATGTAGCCAGAATGTTTGAAGCCTGAGTTCTCTCTTCTCCTTCATGGAAAGATCTCAGGGTGGGTGTCTTGGACTGTGATCTGCAATGTCGCACATTTGATTCATCAGAACACATTTTCCCTTCAGTGTCTGTTGACTGATAGTGGAAAGCAGGCTGTTGAGCTGGGTTATGAGAAGTGCCCGTGTCTATGTCTTGTATCTGAGCTGTTTCCCTGTCAGTCATCTACCGAGGAGCGATGGGGCTTAAAACCTTGGGATCAACAAAGAGAGTCTTAATATAAGTTTACATACACCAAAGGGAAGGAGTAAATTTGGACACGTCCATGAAATTAAACCTACCCTAGAAATCCATTGTCATTAGTTCCTAAAGGCTTAATTAAACCTCCATTTATCCTGGCACTTATCATCTTTTCTGTCAAATATAGCCTTCAAAGGATATCTCCAAGCCAGTAAGAGTGCTGTACTGCATGGCTGCACAGTGCTCAATTTACTGAACACACTGTAAGAACAGCAAAACACTTCTCAATACATTTGCCCATCTAGGAAGCATCAGTTTCATTTAGCCAACATCTCCACTTTTTCATTTAGTTTCTATGTAAAATTCAAGCTGTTGTCTCTGATCTGTTAAGCTCTACAAGGTTTGTTTCTTGGCCTCAACCATGACAGCTAACGTCAAGATTGTCACATCATGTTAACAGTCTGTCTGAACTGCTGGACATCATTCCGGGTCCAACTGAATCACTTACAAGGGAAAATTCAGTTACAACAGAAGCTAACAGCTGGGATTGCAAATCTGGACCTGTACCTAGAAATGCAGCAATGTTGCTGGAAATCTGGATACCAGCATTAATGTTTGTGGTTTTTTTCTGGAATTTATCAGATAACTTTGAAGTAAACCTATTCTCCAGAGCAGAGCTTCTACTGAAGACATCCTCAGTGAAAGAATCTGGGAATGGCAAACAGGGAAAGCTGAATAAATAATGCTCTCTCAACTGTACTCTCCCCATTTTTTTTTTTTTTTTCAAAACAGTACATACAAAATATGATATTATTTAATAATTTTACTGTCTTTAGAGGTATCCACAAATTAAATAGATCTTTTAGCAACTACAAATTTCAGAAATTAAAAATTGGATGCATTCTTGGTATTGCACTGTTGAGGAAGCCATGTGAAACACAAAGTAATGTCTCTAATGTACGTTTTTCCTAAACTTTTGTTTGCTTAAGTTTCACTACCACAGACATTTGCTTAGAGTGATCATCAGCTCCCAGCAGAGCATGCACAGGCACCGTCCACCAAGCACTTTGCTGTACAGTGCACACAGCTACAGACACACCTGAGCACAAACAGGTGTCCATTAAACATGAAGCAGTGAGCTGCAGTGTCATCCGAGCACCTCAAAAGGAGAAAGGAGAAGCTGGTGAAACACAGCTGCACATTACCTGTATTCATATATGGATCAGAAGAAATTAAAAACACTGTACCCTGAGAAAACAAAACAAAACGAAACAAAACAAAAAAAAACATAAACAAAAAACTGTAAGAAAACAAACCCTAAACCAACATAAAGGCATCAAGTGAAAAATTGTTGTATAGGTGGAGATAATGGAAGGTTTTGCATATATGAAAGAGGATCAGAATTTTGTTTTCTTTTCTCACCTAGAACTAACTTTTTTATCCTTTTGCCACTCCACAAATGGTCCTTGGAAAAAAACCCAACAAACTATATGGGTAATTTGTTTACTGTCTGAAGCCTTTTTAAATGATACTCTCTTGAGGACATGTTACAGGCAATAAAGCAGGAGAAAGTGGCCTTTTCTGCAGCAGTAACTTAGAGACAGAATTTTATGAAAAAAGGAAGAGAGGGAACTCAAACAATATGGGCATTTTTGGTCAGAACCACAGTGAAATAGAAGAAAACATTAGCAGCCATATCTTTTTTGAAACAGGTTTTTTCCAAGCCAGAATCTTTATTCTGTTTTTTATGTTCCTGTGATCACATCACTGATATTTAAGGCCTTACTGATATAGGGTAGCACCTGGATACTCAAACAGTCCCATTTATTTCAGGGATACTTGTTTTCACGCTACGATGCTACTGACACAAAATAAGACTAGAGGAACAACCAGCTACTCAGATATTGTTAGTGGGTGTCTAATTAGATTTTACTAATTATTTCCTATTCAGTTAAATTGAAATTTTAAAATATCCTGCAATTAGACACCAGAAATAGAACGAGGGCCACTGAAATGATCCTTATCACAATATTGTTTAAATTTACTGCTAAACTGTCTATTAGATGGTAGAATTACAATGTGAAATACTGCACACTTCTGATCAGAGCATACAAAAAATATTTTGTTACATTTCAGAAACTGCCTTTTTTGGAGTACACGGAGATTTTTGGCCCAAGGTGCAATGTGCTTGTGTCTGATGTGCACGCTGCAGGTTGAGATACTCTTTAGCCATGTGGCTTAACAGGGCTACTCAAAACCATCAGGCATGCTTAAGGCAGGCATGACAGAGCTGGAAAGAAAACGGACATAAGGTGATCTGTGCTACTTTTCAGGCTACAAAGTAATTAGGTACTTAGCATGTATATATTTGTTGAGGTAAATTTACTGCACTTACTAGCTTTTTTTTTTTTACTTGCTGGAAACTCATTCCAAAGCAAGCAACCTAAACCCAAACATGTTAGCACTGGCTTTAGCTCAGTGCAGTTAGAGCCAAACAGGCTTTGGCTGTTGACGTTAAAAGGCTCAGCAACATGTGATAGTACCTTGCTAAGAGCAAACAGAAAATACTACTCAGCCAAGGTGAGCACATCACGTATTCTGGGAGTGATATTACTAATGGTAACTCAGTGAGGACTGTGGCAAAGCCTTGATTCTCTCTTCCAGTCCATCAGCTTAAAACAACACTGTCCTGTGGCTGATGTCAGTGGACTTGGGCTCGTGCAATGGATGGAGAGATCATGCACAAGCTGAAGCTCAGTATCACCTAAGCACAGCCTTAATTGGGCTGGGATTTTTTCGTTTTTCATTGTTATGAAGTCCGCCTTTTGTAACACTAGTTTTATGTCAATTTGAATAACATTATCTATAATTATCATTGTTATTGCTATTATGATTACTATTATTGTTTGTCAGTCGTCTTAATGTAAATGAATATTTTCTGCTAGAAAAGCTGACAGCCTGTCTTTCTGACTTACCAGCAAGACTGTAGTGATAAACTCCAGGAAGGATGAATTGGATTTCTGGTTTTATTAGTTCAGTGTAGGTGACCTAGTCAGAATGAGAATTTCTATGAGTGTGGCAGGTATGAACTGACTTAAGAATAGATATAATGCCTATCCCCATGTGATGTGTTTAATGTTGATAAAGCAATGGTATGAGGCAAATGTGAGTTCAAGTTCACATCTACATACAAAAGCACTCCCTACCACTTTCTACTGTTGCAAGCTGTGGTGTACAGAGTTATGTCTTTATTCAGTTTGTCTAGATATTTGTGCACTAGATACGGATCCATAACTGGTGCAAAAGTGGGACCACTTTAATAAAAAAAAAAAATACTGTATAGGCTTGGCATGCATTGTTTGTGCTTTCCGTTTCTGCTAAACTATAAAGGAATTTTCCTGAAAGAGTCCTCTCTATGGGCAGCACGTTTCAGGGTAAAATTTCATCTTTTTTCATTTTGTTCTGTTCAAAAATCCATAATTGTATAAAAGAAAATATTGAGATAGGAAATGGACATGGGGACTTGATTTTTAAAAATCTTTTCTTACATTTACTATGGGAAGATTTAAACATCTAAAAAAAGTATGTGCAGAGGAAAACAAGGAGATATGACCCCACTTATTTTATAATGTCTGCTGGCTGTTCCTGTCATAGTTATTTTTCAAAAAAACAAAAGTATGATAATAATAGTAAGAGTAATGTGTATGTGTTAATGAAATAGTTGCTGTGCATATATTAAACACCTGGCTCTATGAATAGCAACTGAACAGACTTAGAGCATAATAGGATGAACATGAGAAACATGAAGACTTATTAAAGGGAGAACGGGGAACAGACAGTATGAGGTGAGGGAAAAGGCTAAGGGGGTTGTCATACACATATCTTGAATACCACAGGCCAAGCATGACAGGGCTGACTACATCTCTGTAACGATGTCCATTTTCCACCCACACCACAGCTACATCCACCTGGCCTTTGATGTCTGCAAGAGAGATACTGCTGATATGGAATAGTTTAAGAATAGCGCAAGACTCAAGGGGCTGTTCATCCCTGACTCAGCCTTAATTAGGAAGCCTAACTTTAAAATTGGTTCCTAGGCAGAACTTTTCCTGAATACAGGTAGCTAAAACAGGCTAGGTTTTTACACCCTAGGCTACTGATTTCTGGGGGAGAGAGGTAATCAAAATTACATTCTTTGCAAACCAGGAAATTAGCTGAACTCTCACAATTTTCCATAAGCTAATAACATCTAACTCAAATCAAACTGTCTTGGCCATATAGTTTAAAGTGTTTTTAATTGTGACTCTTCTCTTTTGCCCTTTGAAATTTAACTTCTTACTTTAAGTTTATAAAGAAACTTTTTCAAGCTGACTTCACAGGATAAAGCTGGTATTGAGAACTTAAGATTTGTATTCCTAAATATACTAAAAATAAGGAAAAAACCTTGAAATTACCTCTCTGAGACAAGCAGCTTTCATTGAATTTAATAATTATTTTCTGAGGAAAAATATCAGTTTTTTTAATCAGGTTTCTTAATTTTTAGATTTATGTTCTAGAGACATGGCAATGGGTAAATGTTAAGCTACAACCAAAATAAAATCAAAGATTTTTTTTAAAAAAAAGATATCCAAACTGCCTAATTGAAGAAATTATTTAAATCTGCTGGAAAAGTAATTTTAGATTTTTTTCCCCAGCTTTTTCTTTTTTTTTTTTTAGTGAAAAAAATTATTCATTGAAAAACATTAATTTTAAAAAAAATAATCTAAGCACATATATTTTGGAAAAATTTTAAATTCTGCAGACAAAATAAATGTCAAAGTCAGATATATAAGTAAACAAGAAAAAGGCTTAAATTCCCTTTTGATGAAATTTCAAATGTTAGTTGTTATCCTGCTATGCTTCAAATTTGAGCAAGCTTAATTATTTCTAAACATTTGAAGGACTAAAAGTAAATCTTTGCTGGTGTTTTAGAAACAAGAGTGTCACAGAAGTGGACTATAGTAGTTAAACATCTTGAAGTTTTAAATTAAATTTTTCCTGTTGAAACTTGAAGTGGTCTCAAATAGTTTGTTATAAACATTTATTCTGCATGCATGTTCAATACAGTGCTAGTGGTAAATAAGTTTATAGAAGACCTGTTATTTTCAGTATGAGTGAAAAATTAAAGCAAAGAAGTAAGAAAGCAGGAAAGAGATGACTGTAATCTAAATAAAATCTGAGTGCTGTGCAGATTGTCACTGGAAACTGGCTATAAATGAATGCGTGCTTTTGAAAACGATAGCTGACAGACAGATATCTAAGTTGTCGGATGAAATTCTGTTAAGGGAACAACTGCTATATGAAATGTAAAAGGAGAGATTAAGGTCATTTAAGCACTGTACTGAGGTTGTTAGAGATTACATTTTTCTAATTTAAGATACAGTATGTGTTTCGTTCTGAGTCATGGAGGGAGAAAAGTAGGGATGTCTAGTTAATGCAAATTACAAGGAATAAAAACTAGGAGGGGGGAAAATCCCCACTGTCTTTATCCTAATTTACATCTGCACTTAAGAAGAAAAAAAAGTGAATATAATTGCTTTAGAGGGGTGCAAGTGAAAGAAGCTAAATTAATACTAGTTATGAAGCAAGATTAAAGAAGTTCATCTTTTTTTCTCATTTGAGAAGAGACTTCACAGTGACATAGCTGAAGTTTCTAAAATTATGAAGAGTGAAGATTAGCAGAAGCAAAGAACAAAATATTAAGAGAAAAATTAACTTACAAAATTGGCAAAAGAAAGAGAATATGTACGGAACTATTTCAGATAAATAGTGCTGTTCCTACAGAATCTTTTAGCAGAAGAGAAGCAGGCATGCAAAACAAGGAGACAAGAGACAGTCTTCTGAGCAAAAAGTTGGTTCCATTTTATATAAATAAAACCAGAAACTGAAATTTATGTTTGCGAAATGAGTCTGTACAATCAATCTGATAACCAAGAGATTCTCTCAGCTAAAACTCCAACCAACATTTTCCAAAGTCTGAAAAACAGAGAAGTTTGTGATTTTTGTCTCTTTACTCATTTTTCCTCAGACATACATAGCCTTGCTTGTGTTTGACAATATTTGATTCCCAAAGTAGGGTTGCTCAGTCAGTCCTGAGTAAGAAGGTCAAAATGGTCCATTGGGATCTACAGTAGTATACAGACAACGGCTGGAAGCAGATGCTCACTATTTCTAGAAAGATGGGAATATAATGAGGAGTAGTAGGAGAGAAAATAATTTATTTATAATATTTTTGTGTGATTTGAATTTGGAAGTATTGTTACCTCATAAAATTCAGGGTTTTTTTTGCATTCTGACAGCTTTTATGCGTGTGGATGGACAACTGAATGTTATAGCTCTAAACATTTTAAATTTTGGTTTATTCTTTGGCTTTAACAGTTACCACATAGCAAGAGCTACTAATGTCTTCTGGTATAACCTTTCTACACTGGAATAGAGCAGTTTCCTAGAAGTTTGCTGCTATTTTATAGAGAATGTGTAATATTGTGGTGACCTCACATCTCAGGAATACCTGTGATTCTCATACCTCAAAAAAAAATGAAAGAGTAGATTCAAAAAGATAAAGTGAAAGGTGGAGGGGATGACCCAAGTTAGGGAATCCTGTATTTTTACAGCAGGAAATATTAAAATGAGTCTCAACCTCAGTCTGGGAAGAGATAGCTAGAAACACGAGGTGACTAAGGGAAAGAAACTAGGGGTATGAGGTGTCTATTTAGAAAATGATTTAGTCACTGTTTTCCCAACAGAGATCAAGGAGATGGAAATGAATTATATAAAATTGTCAGGTAGCCATTGAAAGAAGTGTTGTTTTTCTTTCAGCATCACTCAATTACACCGTGGAACATTTTGTCACAGTATATTCTTGATGCCATAGCTTAGATAGTTTCAAAAAGGAATTATGCAAATTCTTGAAAGAAAAATCCATGAAAGTCTTGTAAATAGAAACGTTAGGAATTCTTTCAGGCAGAAATTTGCTGAAAATAAGGGAAGCATACTGGGAGGAAAGCATTGCTCTGTATTTTACTGTGGTTTATATGCTAATCCCAAGTATCTAGTTCTAGCCATCATAAAAAGCATGACACTGGGGTAGATGGACCCTTACTTGATACAGTACGACTGTTCCTCAGTACAGTTACAAGGTACAAATGTATCCATATTGCACAAAAATTTACCTTTTAGCTGAGTAGAGGAAAAAAAACCTCACATACAGAAACAGGAAGGCTAATAGTTATTTGTGCATGCTGACATTTTAATAAATACAGTTTTCAATTATATTCCAAAACAAACTACATTTTAGTTTCCATTCATTAGTTTAATAAATCAAAGCTATTTCTATTTCAAAATTGTGTTTCATTTCAAATACTTTCTGACACAGTACAAAACCAAAGTATACTGATGCTGTTTACATGACAATTTGCACCATGAATCCTTTTGAGACTCATTTGAGTATCTCTTTTCCCACCATTTTAACAGTTTTTTGGGATGTATTATTTTTCACTTCTCAATTGACTGCTTTATATTATGCTGAAGTTACTTTTTCTGATAGCTTCCTTTGATCACTTTTGTTACCAGAGCTAAGAACCATATTACTTCCTACACATTTCGTATTATGGATAATCCTGCCACAAATCTTCTCTGATCCTTGCAGTTATCTGCTGCTAGCTCTGTGGAAGCAATTTTCGTTTCAGGAATTTCAGGGATATATACAGCAAGGCAGCAGGTAAGACAGGTGTCTTACTTTCTCTGCTTGAACAGTCCCACAGTATTCTCAGTTGCCAGGTTGATGTACTTGAATCTATCTGTTGTTTTATTAAATGCATACAGTTGTTTTAGCAGAAGATCAAGAAGTCAATTACTCATTCTGTATTCACCGAATCAAATGCAGGTAACCCATAGAAAACATTGCCATAGCCTTTTTTTTTTTTTTTTTTTTTTTTTTTTCCCCACAAAGAAGATCATCACATGTACCAAATTTTTCCTGACAGTTGTTTGTCTTATTGAAACCTTTCCATAATACAGATTCTGGGCCCTCCCAAGATCCTGTCTGTGGTGTTGGGTCGCTCTGGTTGTTAGATGTTTTTCATTGCAATTTCCAATGCAGATCTTCCTTGTTGTGATTGTAAATCCTTACCTCTTACTTTTGTCTAAAAAGTACAATAAATCTTTATTCCCCCTTGCCCTTTGTGGAGTTTTTCCACAGTTCCAAAGGTGTGTCATATTTCTCCTGTGTGTCCTGTCCTCAAGTGTGTCTTGTCCTCAAATAAAATAAATCTAGTTCTTGTTATCTTTCAGAAAAGTTAATGTTTTGCAGACCTCTGATATTACTTTTGATCTCTTCTGGGCTGTCTTCTATTAGTTTTCACCATTTTTAAGAAGAGGTGCCTAAGAAAGTTTTGATATGGAATACCTGAGAGAAATCCCTGTGTTCCAGTTAGACTGAAACTCCACTTGAACTGAGGCTTCTGCCTCAATATTGTCCTAAGATACTGTGGTGACATGAGTAGGAAAAGGGAGAAGAAAAGCTGCAAGATTATAAGATTTTGTTTTAAAATACGTCATTTTAAAAATTCAGATAATCTAAAGTTACATTTGTCATTTATTTGAAGACTTCATATAGAATTTTCCCTCTTTTTCCTCCCTTACATAAAAACACATTTATATTACAATGTTCAAACATGCAACAGAAACAGTACAAATAATAGTGAAGTATGTTAAAACATCTGTGTGACTGAAATGTAAATTTATTAAAACCAATGGGAACTGACTTGTGATTTAAAGAAATAGCTGTATTGTCATTCTTTATTTCTCTCTAGCCTTTATCAATCTCCAACTTAAGGTAGAAAACAGCAACAAGCCAACCAAACAACCAGTCCCAGGAATTGGTTAATACCCAAACAACACTTATTTATAGATGTTATTACTCCATGTGATTATCCCATTTTACTCTAGGGTAAAATTATTGTTTCGACTCTGGTCGTACAATTGCTTTGTAGCTTGCTGAAATTAAAGATTACATCTGCATAAACACGAGAAAAACAGGGCAGAATATGTTTGAATGTATATGTTACAACTATTGAGGAGTTGTTTATAATTCATCTGAGATATTATCAAAAATGAAACTAACAACTTTATTAATACTGGAAAGATTTAGAAATGTGATTCTGAAAACAGGCTGTCATATGTCAGGATTAAAAACAAATTACATAGAATAAGCATGGATAATGTATGAGGGATGAGGCATTGTGAAGGAGAGAGAAGTGCTGAAATCAAGGAAATATCATACAGTGAAAGTGAATGAGTGGAGTGCAGGGACTTTGATTGGGAGATACAATTGATGAGGCAAAGCAAGAGGGATTCATCAATAGAGCAGAGCACAGAACAAAGAAGTTAAAAGAAAATCTTTGATACTGTCAAGAAGTATCCTAAATCACTCAGCTTTCATTGCAAAGTCATCAAGGCAGCAGATGGCAGGGACCTAATGAGGCTGGAAAACATCAATAACTGCTTTGAAAGAAGACTTCTGGAATTATATGAAACAGAGAGGGAGATTCCAGGCTTGAGTAGGAGTGAAATACCCTCTGTATAGAACAGTACCCATACCTACCTACAGTCAAGCTAGGCATTAAACTGGAGCAAAACAGATATAAATTGTATATATCATAATATTTTACATAATCTAATTATACAAGCCCAATATAACTTCAATTGTCTACCTGTCTTCTACTTGAACATTGCATGGTTCAAGCTCCTTGGAGAAGGCACCAGTAAGTATTCCTATCCATAATGCACAATGAATTTACGTGGGACCGTCTAAACAAATTGCAGATTGTAAGGACATGGAGATTTAAACAGAGTCAATGTGCTTCAGGATTCATGGGTCTTCAGGATGCATATGTTGCATAGTCAAGAGTATAAATAGTTTAGGGAGAGACTTTTACAGGCAGTCAGTCTTGTACTAAAACTGATTTCATGGTCAGAGCCCTAGTTCCTTAAATCCTCTTTTTTTCCCCATGTCTCTTGTCTCCTTCCCCTTTAAATGGATATATTTCCCTCTGTTGGGGAAACACATCTTCACTATTTCACTCACTGTTAAGTCTCTTTTTTCAGCTTTCCTCATCAAGTCAAAGTCATATTAAAATTACAATGACAAGGGACAGAGTACAAAGAAGTGGCATTAACAACAACTTGATTTTAATGTTATTATAAGATTATTTTAAGATTCCCTTCCCTTTCCTTTCCTCATTCTCCCTTTTCCTTTTCTTTTTTTCCATTCCCTTTCCCGCACTGTCCATCACTAATGTTTCCTTTGCCTTTCCTGCCTTTTGATTTTGCAGTTTTTAACCAATTCCACTGCCACTGAAGCTAGTACAAATAAAAGTATTGGTCCCTCTATTCTGTAATCCCCTAATAATTATATGCTGTTTTTTCACATATTGTGTATTAGATATTTTATTTCTACTAATTTCTTATCCTTAATAATATGGGAAAAACAATCTTTTTTCCTTGATGATTGTATAATAAGGAGATCTCAAAAAATATACATAGTGTTCATGGAGAAATTTGCAGAAACTGAAGCTGAGAAAGCAGAAGACTGTGGACAATGGTGCAAATAATCAGCTCATACCCTTCTAACAGAAAAGGAAGAGCTAAATGAGTGTGAAACTGCACAATAATCAATCTCCTATGGGAATAAGATTCTGCTGCATTTCATTAGAGATCGTTTCAAGGGCAAGATGGAAAAGAAAAGACTCAGCAACTGTACACCAGTCAAGAGCGCAGTGACTAAACTGCATGCCTTGCAAAGGGCATAATCCTCCCTGTAGTACCTTGCGTTCTTATTCATCTACCCAACAACAAATGTAAAAAAAAAAATCACATACAGTAAATGGAATTAGAAACAGCATGACAGGTGGCTGTGACATCTGAAATTTCAGTACAAGACTATTCAACTCTTCTTTTGGGACAGCTATGTTAGTACAGTGCAGTGCCACGTAGAAAAAGCAAAGCTAAAGGCTGAGGGATGCTCTCATGGCAGTCTACAGCTTCCTCACGGGGGGCAGTGGAGAGGGAGGTGCTGATCTCCTCTCTCTGGTGACCAGCGATAGTACATGAGGAAACGGAATGAAGCTGAGCCGGGGGAAGTTCAGGTTGGACATTAAGAAAAGTTTCTTCACCAAGAGGGTGGTCAGTCACTGGAACGGGCTCCCCAGGGAAGTGGTCATGGCACCAAGCCTGTCAGAGTTCAAAGAGCATCTGGCTGATGCTCTTAGTAATTTTGGTAAGTTATAGTCCTGCAAGGTACAGCGAGTTGAACTCAGTGATCGTTATGGGTTCTTTCCAACTTGAAATATTCCATGATTCTATGATTCTAAAGAGTTGTCCAGGAACTCCAATCTGTTTAACAAAAATATTTTCATATTTCTGCAAGAAATAAGAGTTGCTCTTCATTTACTATCTTGAGCTTCTTAAATAATTTGGGATAGTATACGTTTGAAATGTTCAGCAACCCCATAAAGTAATTGTGTTGGTTAGAAACACAGCAAAGGTACATTTTAGACCCAGTCACCTCCATCTTGGGCTGGATATGAAACAGCTGAGACCCCTGTCCAAATGCAAAAGTCTTTCAGCTTCTACAAACTATGTCCTGATAAAATCATTTTTCACCTTTCTAAAAAGTAGCTTCTGGACTTGGAATGAGCAATTAGGTTGATTTGATTTGTAATTTAATTTAAAACTGTGCCCCTAAACCAGATTAAGCCCTGTGAAAGAAAGATCATTAGGTTGACTTTGTTTCACAGTTTGATGTTCAAATTTTCCTCCCTCTTGGGTTTTTGCTTGATTGTTTTTCCGCTCTGCCCCTTGAGCATGTGACTGTCAAATAAACATTCACACAATCTTTTTGGGGGGCCATGCTTGCTTCTCATGCTTGAGTGTATCTTCAAGAGAAACAGAGCCATCTCATGAAACTGTGGGAGTACAGCTTGAAATCAGCAAAGAAAAATGTATGGCCTAAGAAAACCACCGAGCATCTTGGACAGGTGCTGGGATGACTCAAGGAACTGTCTCTGTCAAAAAGAAAACTGAAGCAAACGTAGAGGCTTAAAAGTGTAGGAAGAGGTAAGATTCATTCCCAGGGTATGAGTTATGGGAATACTTTTGTCATTTCTGCATGCTAGGGCGGATGGGCTCAGAGCAGCTCCAGGTGCAACTCAGTGTGTTCAGAGGGCTGGTGTCCGGACATGGGGAGCAGAGCCCCCAGGCTCACTGCTCGCACCCCAGGAACCCCTGCACGTGTAACCCTTAAGCAGAGTCAAGTGTCTTACATTTGAAACCATCAGAACAATGCATTGGAATTAGACTTTAAGAACCCATAAGTCAGCCAGCCTTAAAATAAGATTGCAAGAACAAAGATGGGGTTTTAAACTGCAATAATAGCGTGCAGGTAGCTGCTACTGGTTGCAGTGCCTATGCATAGTACTAGGGCTCGTGTTTGTGATGTGGATGGAGTCCCCCTGGCCAAGGCTGTTTCTATTTCACGTTGGTTACCTTCTGAAGAATTCTATGCTGCACATAAGAAACCCTTTCCTCCCTTTTCCAGTAGTTATCTATATTTATACAACTGGAATATGTATATATATGCATATACATTTAGGCTTTAATGATTTTGTCTACCTTCTAATAAAATACAAAAAATATAAACAGAGTAAAAAATCCTGGGTTGCCTTAAAATATAAATGCTTCCTGGGTATTTAGAGGATGAAATAAAAGAATGAAATTTCCTCCCTAAATTCATACCTATTTGTTTATTTATTTTTTAGTTCCTTTTTATTTCCTCTTTTTTTTTTTTTTTTTTTTTTCCTGACAGTTGTGTCCTACTTCAGGAGTGAAGATAATTCTCTTCCTAACTCAGTTTCTGTAGAGATCAGTGGTGAACTCATAAGGCAGACATCTGCAAGACAGGCAGAATAATTATGGGTGCTGTCATATCATGATTTGGACTTTAATTACCTGTTAGAAGTAGCCTACATCAGATAATAATAATGTATATCTGACTGAATAAAGTATTTCTGTCTTGGCTTTATCTATCATGTCTAGAATTTGCTTTTTTTAAAGTTTTGGATGTTTATTGGATTAATAGATTCTGCTGATTTTAGCATATAGAATGAGACTACTTGAGAGGAAGTGTGATAGGGTTGTTTTCAGAAAATATTTCTTACAATTTTTATTATTGAGTCAAAATAGGAATTTAGTTTTGGCTATCTGTATCATTTTTAGTAGCTCACTGCCCCTGCTGCTAGAAACTAATCAAATTAAGAAGCTAATGTAACCAGCACAATCCATATTGCTTTTCACATCAAGATCAGTGATCATTTCCAGCTTGACTGTGTTTTTCTACAAATGCTAGAAATGTAAATGAAGAAGATGGAGGAATTTGAATACCTAGCTTTAAATGAAGATGTCAATGTACTAGACCCATAAGAAAGTTATGTGAAGAAAGATAGCAACAGAACACTGGAATATCATGATACAAAATATGCAGGAAAGACAGGTAATTTTTCTGTCAGTGGAATTTTATTACGTGTTAAAAGGCCTTAAAATCAAAGTGAAGGAAAGAAGCAGCTTAACTGTTTCAGTAAGTAGCACAGAACCTGTATGAATTGAAATCTCAAGCCCAAAAAGGACACGTATAGTACTGGGTCTGTATTACCAATTGTTTGACCAGTTCAGGTCATTCAGGGGTCGTTCACTGTCATATGCAGAGAGAAATCAAAAAAGATACTAAGGGTGAAACTGCGTTGGGTGGCTGCAATTACCCTCATGTAGACTGGCCAAATGTCAACACTGGGATGTGAATCAGAGATTAAATTTTTAGATGTTATCACAGAGTGCCCAGATAGCAAGCCCAGAAAAAACCTGCAACCCTGGGCTTGATTCAGAATGATGCACAGGACTAGGCTCAAGGTCTAATTGGCAAAGGACCACCCCACAACAACCACAACTAGCTCAAATGGAGCATCCCAAGAGAAGGACAAGAAATAACTCCAGGTTAGTCAAACTTCCCTAAGAGGAATCATGCAAAAATGCAGAAGATAGAAAGGGCAGTTAAGATAATTAAATCCATATTGACAGTTTTAAGGTTACTGAAGGATGCTGCAGTAGGAGCACAGTGGCAGTACAAAACAACTATTGGGGAAGACTTGAGAAGCAAGCCAGCATAACTAAACAGGAAAGTGAAGCATAGGATTAGAATCAGGAAGATGTCATTTAAAAAGGTGAAGTTGCATTTAAATTAGGAAGGCACGTAGTAATGATCAAATAGAGCGTATAATCCAAATATTCACAAACTCTGGAAATTTACATGCAGAAATATAATATAATATAATATAATAAAAAAAAAATATAGTCAGGTGGGCCAAAAAAGGCTTTATGAAGCTACTAGCTAATGGTATCAAACCTGGTACTTAATCCTTTTTGCTTCATTAGGAGTGAAGAACCTGCCCAGAGAGCTATTTAATTTTGTAACAGTGAATTAGTTGACTGAAGATGCATAAGGATGATCAACGACAGTCATGTGCATATAATAAATGTTTTAGACTTGGATCAAAACATTTAAATACAAAAATAAAATAAAAACTTCAGGATGAATCATGTGATTTGCTAAAAGTAAAGCTACTTTTGACATCTGCATGCATCTAAAAAAGAAGTGTCTCATAGAAAGCAACCTTTCAGGAGAGTGGGCATTTTTAGCCATGACACTGAGCAAAATGAACTTCACTGCCATTTTTGTCAGCATTTTGTAACTTTGCACTTTAGTTTTGTCCCTTTTGCACTGTTAGCATATCAAGTTTGTAAACTTTGTAAAGCGGTCAGTAAACTCAATCCTATGAAATCCCTGAAGTCTTTGTGTATATTCTGCTCTACAAAGAAAGAAAATAGATGTTAATGACATTTTTGTTTTTCAGGTAACATTTGCAGACACAAAAACAAGAGGCAAGTGCACTAAGTTCTTCACTAATCAAAAATGAAAGACCAATTTGTCAAAGAAAATTTTTTTAATGACAAGTTTGGCCTCTTTTGCTTAACGTACAGAATTTCCCCCACAATTCAGAAACATATGACTCTCCAAAGACCTTGATTTTTTATTCTTTCGACCTTTCAGATCACTCACCAGCTTTTTTTGATTTATAGTTCTATAAGTTATGATTATGTTTTACCTGCCATTGGCATTTAAAACTGCACCCTTAAGATTTAATGGCTGCTTAGGTGTGTGTAGGTGAAACATCTTCCAGCTCAACTGCTGTTGTTTCTTGGTTACCTTGTCTGTTAGATTTCTGGCTTTGGGATTTGACTGACCTCCTTGTCAACTCAGCACTCTTTCTCCACAGCTAATATTGTGGGGGACGTTTCGCTGTTGTACGTAGCACATGTCAAAGCCTCAAGGAGCAGAGGTCAGTATATGTATACCTGGAGTCTGTATGACTGAATGTTTTAGCTAAACTACACTGTGTCTTTTCAAAGGCTAAGGTTGGTTTACCTCTATACAGCCTTACATCTGTTGATGTTAGCAGCTTCAGAGCAGCGCACCCCTTTTTTTTCAGCAAATCAATGTAAATAGAGGAGATGTCTTTGGCTATTAAAATTGAAATTGAGTTAGCCAGCTGCGTGGGCAAACAAATGTGTGCTGTTATTTCAAGGAGTGAGAACTCACCCAAAGACCAAGAGAAGACAGATATTTTTAAAATGTATTTACTCCAAAAGGAAAGTTTGCCTTAACCAGAAGGACTCTAACATCTGTTTTACAAGTCTAGCTATTGCAGAAATGATGCTTAGACAACTGAATTATTCCCTCTGGAGTAATTTACTCATTGTCAGCCATTTTGTTTTGCACATACCCTGCTCTTATTGTATTTGTACAAATTGTGCTATTAAACAGAATTTTCCTTCATATGATATTATTCAAAATCTTTTGAAGCGTGATGCTGTAAAGTGACACTGTAATTGCTGTGGGTAAAATATCCTTCTCTATATAGAGGTCACAGAAAACCCACAGCTAGAAAAGTGTCTCTCCAGGCCATCAGCATGGGACTTTAACATGCAACTTTAGATAAATAAATGAATACGTTTTCTGGACTGACACAAGTTGTGTGTGCAAATGCACACACAAAACCATACCCCCCCAAAAGCAGATGAGGTGATGGCATTTCCTCTGTTTACAACTGTGACTACGTTCATCTGGAAGGAGCATTTACTGGAATAAAAGAAGAAATTGAGACTGTCATTTCAGGTAAATAGCCTTCTTCCAGATATTTCATTGTAAATCATTCAAGTTGACTTTTAAGAGACAGTGGAGTTGCACAAAGATAATAATAGATTCCACTGGAATCTCTACATTTTGTGGTTACCATGCACTGAAATCTGAAATATAACACATTTACCACCTGGACCATACTAGTTGGTCCAGTGCGGTAAGTGGTAACTAGTATTTACTTTGTATTAGAAATCTAACGTCTGAATACAGCCTGTTATTGCTATGTGATATAAGCAGAAATTATTTTGAGTTCACTAGGGAATATAGAATATATTAAATGAACACAGTGTAAGCCATTTGTTGGACAAATGAGGAAAAATTTTGCTTGTTGAAGTGATTTTCACACATACCCTTTTAGAATTTTTTTCTGCAGAAAAATCATTGCCTTTTTCTTTTGTGAACAGGAGTAATTTGCCATCGTGATCGTAAAATTTCTTTTTTTTTTTTTAATTTTGTCTGCTTGTCTTTGATAAGCATAGTTGAGGTTAGAGCAATTTTGCACAGTGAGTTTTGGTGTAAAAGTCAATTTTATCATACCAAATTTTCTGTTTCCCCTTCATAGAAAAAAGCAAGTAAAGCAGTTGCAGTACATGAATTTGAATTTGAAGATTCAATCCTCTCTTTCGCTTTCCAGCTGCAAGAGGGAAATAGTTTTTTCTTTCTTTTTTTTTTTTTTTTTTTTTTTTTTTTTTTTTTTTTTTTTTTTTTCTCTTCTTAGGACAGAAATACTTTTGCTGAGAACTGTCTCCACACAAAAGCTTATGAAGTCGAATATGATGTCTCGTCTTATCACTTCTGAACAGACTCTGGAGTTTGAAAAGAGTTCTGAAATTTGCTTAACTTGCAATTTCCTAACATAATGAGGAAATCAATGTGTCTTGCTTTTAGAAATGCTGGTGGCTTCAGAATAATTCAAGAGTCTGCAAAGATAAGCAGAAACGAAACTGCAAGTACTTGCTCATCATTGGAATATCTAAGATGATTTACAGATAAAAATGTGTTAATTTACTGTCGTCAGGGAGAATATGTCATTCAGATTTACTCCCTGGACTCAGCGTTTTTTGAATGAGCTAATTTAGATGTTGAGGGCTTCTGAATGAAACCTACAGCCTTACCCACCACCACTGCAACTGGGCAAGGCTGGAAAATGGGATTGCAATGGGGAAAACAGATCTGCCAGAATGAAATACAGCAGTCGAAAGCATGCAGCTCCGGTGAGCAAAGCCTACTACACCGCGAACCCCTGCAAACCACCCTTTCCTGGACAGACTTAACTCAGACCTCTTTACCAGTCACTGGGGGAAAATAAAAATCACTAGACATTACATGTATCCAAGTTTAAAGAGCATGGACAATTTTATGGCTGATACAGGACAGAGTTCTTGAAATAAATTAATAGTTTGGGGAAATGAAATTCAAATATATTTATCTTTACCACTGCATATGTACCTTAGCATGGTTGATGAGCATTTGTGAGGGGTTTTCGTTTCTGTGTGGAGTCCAAAAGATAAATTTTAGTTTGACATTCAGAAAATTTTCCAGTCAACTGCTACTGTACAAGATCATTTAAATGAGACCACACTAATTTTAATGAAGTCCAAAGTTTAAATTAGAGACAGCAGCAGCAAGGTTTAATTCAAACGTTATTTCAAATGACATTTTGCAAAGAACTATCCACATGATTGCATTTTGATCTGGTTCCTCAACCAAAATTAAGTGAAAATGTTTATTTCAGATCAACTGTTTTGATCAACTTGAAATATTTTGTTTATGCTTTAAACATTTTTTTCAGTTTAGTTTCATTTTTCTCAATTTTAAACCAGAAACTTTAAATATTAAGGGAAGAAACTGAAACACTGACATTTCTTCCAAGTTTTTTCTTAAGAAAAATGCTTCCTTAATTTTATTTACTCACAAATTAATTTATTAACTGTCTAGAATGTGTACTTTAAAACATACAGATTCTGCCTGTTTATAAGTGTTGTATCTAACGTTTTAATTGTTTCTTTGCAACATTCCCCCAGTTTGATAACATCCTTTCTCATATGTTCAGTTAACATTTTCCCATGGTAGGATTTGACTATCCTCCTAATATTTTTTGGAGCAATTCTGTTTTGATTATCATCAGCCACTGCTAAAAAAGTTCACTTTTATTCATCTGAAATCTTTCTTTTGACCTTAATTGCACCTCTACTGAACAATCTTAACAGACCTTGCTACTTATCTTAATTTGAAGGTGGTTTTTAAACCTAATCACACTGTACTTTCCCACAAAGACTCTCAAGAATGCCAGTCTGTACCCGCAGTGTCATCTCATTCTCCATACCTGAATGTCTTAGATTAGAAGCTGAAAACAATTGAGAGGTTGACAGACGTAAATCTTACTGGCTTAAGTTGAAAATATTTTGTAGCCATGTTAGTACAAAAACAAAAATATGGAATGAATGAATTATTTTTAAATCCTTGTCAGTGTTAATGAAGTATCTATGCTTACAGTGTGGAAAAAAGTCAGATACAATTCAGTATGTAAAGGTAGTCATTTGAGATATTCTACAATTCAAGTGAACATAAAGGAAAATAATATCCTTACCACTAGAGAGAGCTCTCACACTAAAATAATAGAACATTGTTTCGGGCTCCTTTATACATAGTTGGGGAAAAAAATGTAAGAGGGAAACAAATGTACCATCTGGAGTGATGATGGGAAGATATGACCTGACAAAAAGAAGAGTCCAGAGGCTGGTTCCAGCTGGACATGGGGAGAGGAGAACATGTTGCGTTCATTCCTCACTGTGGCAGATTCTGCCTCAATCCCACAAAAAGGAACAAGAAATCTTTGAAAGTAATTAGGTTTATTTTTCCACTTTTGGCAGAGCAAACTTGAGTTGATGGGGCATATGGCAGATGCTCTTGTCTTTTCTTCTACACAGACAAACAGAGTAAGAACTGTAGTGTGTTTCACCATTTTCAGGACCTGCCAAAATCCGTCCCCAGAAAATAAGGATCAAAAACTATTAAAGCTATTCAAAGATGTTCATGCTTCTAAAAACATGCAATAGCCTTTTTACCTTAGCAGCAGTGAATGAAAATCAAGTGATAAAAAGTACCAGGCATAGAACTGGTATCTGCTGTATAGCAGGTTGTGACTGCAAACTTCAGAGCAAGTTGATGAGAGTTAAAGTTGTGTGAGACAAGACAAAGAACATTTTTGAGCATTTTTTTGAGCAATTTAGTAAACCTATATACAAGGTGATATAGACTTTTGAGGAAACTGAGAAAGGAAATTTTGGACGGTATTTTTTGTTATTTAGAGCAGTAATTAAATTGCAGTGAAAGTGTTCTGTATTTGATTAACCTGTAAGCAGTGTACATTTCTAGTAAATTTTTTCAGACTTGTTTAGGGAAAGTATGGAAGACTTGAGTCCCGTGTTCCCCCACTTCTCCTCCACCACTCCCACACCCCCAGTTCCCACATATAGAAGACAAACTAGAAAGTGGAAATGCAATAAGTTCAATTATGTTATTCAGGTCTTGTGTTATTCATGACTTGAAAAGTCAAATTAGGTTTGGCCCTTTTCAGTTAAACATGTCACTTCAACAAGCTTCTGAAAGATGAGATAGCTGGTATTCCCACAGGATCAAAGAGGACTCGTGATGGTTTTCTGTCAAATCCCAAAATTTATTCACAAAAGCATCCATCTTCCAATAGAGAGATGAAACCTTTTGCCATGAAATGCATAATTAGCGGGATGAAAGACAGGTGAAGGAGTGTTGTTATAATAATTTATCTAAAAAGTTTATCATTTTGGCATTTGTGTATATCAAAACCCTTTAGAAATGAGTTGTAAACTCAGTCATCTCTGTGACCAGAGACAACTTCATGAGTAATTGTGTGCAAGGCTGGGTTCCTAATTACTCTGAAGTCTAAGATAATTAAAATAATACAGTCTTCTCCTCCATCAGCTTCTCGTGTGTGATAAAAACTTTCTTTGTTTTTACCCCAAACTCTCAATGCTCCCTAAAATACAACAGCAGCCTAAAATAAATTAAGACTGAGGATGCAGGAATTTTCATATTCTCACAGTATCTGTTTTTCTCTCATTTTACCGGAAAGTATTTGCCTGTTCACCAATTTCTTCCAGCCTCTTCTACCTGCCTTTGCTTGAATTGTTTCCGTACTCAGCATTATGTTACTAGAATATGTGTAGCAGTTTTGTGCAAATGAAATGTTAATATTATAGGAAGAAAGCAGTGGAAAAAGTAACTGGACAGGTAACATTAGGTGCCTATAAATGTTCTAGGGTCTTCCTAGTTACCCCTACTTCTAAAAAAGTAATTCTCTCACCAGTTCAATTCAGGTATTGAACCAAAATATTTATTTCATACATCTAACAACAGAATCATTACTATTATACTGAAAAATAGCCTCTTACCTCAGTCTTCAGTAAAGTCATTCAAGGACAGATGTTCCTTTTCACAATCAATTTAATTCAAGTCATTAACCAAGAAGCCCAAAGAAGTTTATAGACCTTAAAGATACAAATAAGAGTGTGCTATGTCTTTAATTAGCAACACTCCAGATTTGAAATGGTGACCTAGAGGTATATAATGCCATAGCCCATTACCAGTCCCCTGAGCCACGCCAATCTGTCAGAGACCTTCTCCCCCTCTTAAAGTAAGGTTAAAAAAACACAGGACAAATGTTTTTCTTTTCCTTTCTTCTTTATTTTTCTTATGATTTTCAAATGCCTTTCTAAGAGCTTAAGAAAACTCCATAGTTTGAGGTAAAATAGAAAATGTTTGAATATTTGTTAATATTTAAGAAAACATGGCTACCAATCCTATGGCAACATTTTCCTCCAGGAAATACATATGGTAAATCTTCTTACACTTGGGAATTTTTAGATTATCTTGTTTGTGAAAGTAAATATAAAACAAGTACCACCTTAACATGAGATTGAACATCCCTTACTGTAGTGTTGCCAAACATAGTCAACATAATCTTTGATCTCAGAAAGTCAGAATAGTTGTTTCCAAGTCATAAATAAGGGAGACTAAGACTACAAAAATGATTTTGATTTCCTATGGAGATTCTTAGCACTGAAAAAAATCATTACTGTAATTATGTACTTTTGCTTAAAAACAGCTTCAAAATGTAGGAGTTCCGAGCATTGCAGCACATGAAAAAATGAAGTTTGCAGTCTACAGAAATCCTAAAAATTGACATTTACTTCTGTTTTGAAAACATCAATCTCAGGATTTTGTGAAATAAATGATCCTAATATATTGCTTTCAACTTATTCAACATATTTTGTTTCAGCTTTAGAATTCTGAATATATCATGCAATATATTACATGTCATGCTTTATGTATATCCTGTTTCCTTTCTTCTTCCATGGGGATCATATTCAAAAATTTCTAAAATGTTATGCACATTATAAGAACTCACAGACATTCAGTGCTGCCAAGCTACTGTAATTGCTCTATTTGTTGACTTAAACTGTTTGTTGGGGTTTTTTTGTCTAGCAACAGTGATAATAAGATTACCTTTCCTGAAGCCATCTGGTATATGAAGTGGGCTGTGAACCTCTGCAAGAGTTTTCAAACTCCACCTTAACAAATTAGCCATTTAGGGTTCATCCTCAACAAATAGCAAGGGAGAGGGCTCCTAACTCCAGAATGGATATGAACATCTTCAGAAAGATACTTAGTCATCTCTTCCTGCCCTTCAGAGAGGAATATCATTCACTGGGAGGATGCTTGTTCCCACCTCAGTCTAAAAAGCGTATAATATGAGATGAGAGTAACACCACTAGAGGGATATAATTAGCTTATAACGTGATGCTGGTACTTTATGCCTAGAAATTGCCTTTATTTTTTTTTTTAGGAGGCTGGCTCAGAGAACTGTACTATTATCGTTATCACTTGTACTGCTTACTTCCTGGGTTTAGTCCTTGAGATTATGATTTTTGAATATATTTACACATTAGTTAAACATGTTTTCTAAATAATAGAAAGTAGAAGGACAAACAACAGATGTTTCTGATTTTTTCATGAAAGCTTTCTCTAGACAATGAGACAAACACCCTTGGCCAGCTGATGCAAGTGCCTGAAGGCAGAAGGCAGAAAGCAACTTAAACCCTTTAAATAGTGAAATGGCAATAACAGAGATTTCTGTTCTCTGTATCTCGCATCCTTTCCTTCCTACTGTAACAGCTTTCAATTTTCAGATCTATATCTGACTATGTTGTCTCATCTAGGATGGCTTGCCAGACAGAGTGCTTTGCTACATGTTTTATATATCTTTATTCTATATTCTATGTATCTGTGCAGAGTGGAATGTTTCCAATTTCCATGAATGGGTGTAGGCTATATGGCACTAATTAAGCCAGACAAAGGATGCTCTTTATGAACTTTTAACAGAAAACAGTGTATTTCAACACAATATTCAAAAAGCCTATTTGAATTACATATATGTGTTTAATTACAAGTTTTTCTCCACGAAGTCTTTATGCCGTAAGGATAGTATCATCGACCTCAAAATTCCATGATTTGCAAACAGCTTAGGATCTGCTGGGATAAAAGGGTTTGTCTGTTTTAGGATATGTCTTAGTTAATAATTTCTGTCAAATGAATTTTGACATACTATAATTGAACAGTTGTAAACCTGAAAGCAAAAGTGACATTATGTTCCCCTTGAATATGAAATGAAAGGGAGTACACCTTACCATCACTAGATAGCTTTTTTAGACAGTGTCATTCTTACTTCACATTTTTCTTGCCAAGATACACAGTCACTGAATTGGATACTGGACCCAGGTACCTGCTCAGGGCTAGGAAGCAGGTAGGAAGAGGGAACTGAGACAATCTTCCTAAATAAGTAATTGTTTAATATTGCCATATATGTATAATGGAGACAGTGAAGTTTCTCTAGAGGCCTCTAGAAGGGGAGTCCAGTTCTCCTAGATTAAGCAGCTAAATTAATCACATTGGATCATATATAAGTGATTAGAGGAATGGATTGTGTGCACATGAGAAATATGTTTTACTAGAAATAACCACTATAATGTCATAAATAACAATCAAACTCTAGAAGACAACTTCACCCAGACAAGAAGATTCTTAACACCTTTCTGAAGTTCTGACAGAACTGTGCTGTCAGATCATGCAACAGCTTCACTTCCATAAGTTACATGTCTTAACAAAAGGGACAGAAACTTTGCAGACTCCACTGCTCTAGAGCATCATGAAAAATAAAGTCCGTGGGCTGGAGCTACTTCACTGGAGCAAAAAGAAATTGGAAAATACACAGTCCAGCTCAAAATGAAGTTATTATTTTATTAAACTGATCGCTTATATCACCAGCTAATTTTCCCTATGTATTAGGAGAATTCTGAGATAATTGAATAGCAAAAAACAGCTGAAGCATCAAAAAAGGACTCAGGCACAAGAGCAGTAGAACAATGTTGATATTATATTTTTGTATGGCAGGAGAACGGGTATATCGTACCATGGACCATGACCCCATTTTACAGGATATTTCACAAAGACTAAATTAATAAAAGAGAATCATAGAATCATAAAATGGTTAGGGTTGGAAGGGACCTTAAAGACCACCTAGTTCCAACCCCCCTGCCATGGGCAGGGACACCCTCCACTAGGCCAGGTTGCTCAAAGCCTCATCCAGCCTGGCCTTGAACACCTCCAGGGATGGAGCATCCACAGCTTCCCTGGGCAACCTGGGCGACTTCCTCCCCACCCTCACAGGAAAACATTTCTTGCTAATATCTCCATCTCCCCTTTTTCACCTTATACCCATTACCGCTTGTCCTGTCACTACACTCCCTGATAAAGTGTGTCTCCACATCTCTCCTGTAGCCCCCTTCAGGTACTGGTGGGCTGCCTTCTTTTCCACAGACTGCACAACCCCAAGTCTCTCAGCCTGTCCTCATAGGGGAGGTGCTCCAGCCCTCTGATCATTTTCCTGGCCTCCTCTGGACCCGCTCCATGTCCTTCTTATGTTGGGGGCCCCAGAGCTGGATGCAGTACTGTAGACGGCATCTCACAAGAGCAGAGTAGAGGGGGAGAATCACCTCCTTCGACCTGCTGCTAATTCTTCTTTTGATGCAGCCCAGGACACGATTGGCTTTCTGGGCTGCAAGCACACACTGCCGGCTCATGTTCAGCTTCTCATCCACCAATACTCCCAAGTCCTTGTCCTCAGAGCTTTTCTCTATCCTTTCTCCACTCAGCCTGTATTTGTGCTTGGGATTGTCTAGACCCACGTGCAGGACCTTGCACTTGGCCTTATGGAACTTCATGAGGTTTTCATGGGCCCACCTCTCAAGCCTGTCAAGGTCCCTCTGGATGGCATCCCTTCCCTCCAGCGTGTTGACCGCACCACACAGCTTGGTGTTGTTGACAGACTTTCTGGGGGTGCACTCCATCCCACTGTCCATGTCTCCAACAAAGGTGTTGAACAACACTGGTCCTAAGATTGAACCCTGCAGAACACCACTTGTCACTGGTCTCCACCTGGACATTGATCCCTTGATCACAACTTCTTGAGTGCAACCATCTAGCCAGTTCCTTATTCTATGAGTGGTCTATCTGTCAGTCCACGTCTTTTCAACCCAGAGACAGGGATGTCATGTGGGACAGTGACAAAGGCTTTGCACAAGTCCAGGTAGATGATGTCAGTTGCTCTTCCCTTATCCACCAACACTGTAACCTTGTCATAGAAGATCACCAAATTTGTCAGGCACATTTTGCCCTTAGGGAAGCCATGTTAGTTGTCACCAGTCACCTGGGTATTTTCTATGTGCTTTAGTATGGCTTCCAGGAGGATCTGTGCCATGATCTTGCCAAGCACAGAGGTGTAACTGATCGGCCTATAGTTCTCTGGGTCTTCCTTATTTCCCTTTTTAAAAATGGGGGTTGTTTCCCCTTTTCTAGTCAGTGGGAACTTCACCAGACTGCCAAGACTTTTCAGATATGATAGTTAGTGGCTTAGCAACTTCATCTGCCAGTTGCCTCAGGACCTGCAGATGTATCTCGTCAGGTCCCATGGACTTTTGCACCTTCATGTTCCTTAGATGGTCTCGCACCTGATCCTCTCCTACAGTGGGTGGTTCTTCATTCTCCCAGTACCTTCCTTTGCCTTCTGTGACTTTGGCGGTGTGGCTTGGGCATTTGACTGAAGCAAAAAAGTTGTTGACTACCTCAGCCTTCTCCATATCCCAGGAAAGCAGGTCTCCTGTTTCCTTCTGGAGAGGGCTTACATTTTCCCTAGTCTTCCTTTCATCCGCAACATGCTTACAGAAGCTTTTCTCGTTGCCCTTCACATCCCGGGCCAAATTTAATTCTATCATGGCTTTAGCTTTCCTAAACTGATCCCTGGCTGCTTGGACAATTTCACTGTATTCCTCCCAAGCTACTGTTCTTGCTTTCACCCTCTGTAGGCTTCTTTTCCGAGTTTAAGTTTGTCCAGGAGTTCTCTGTTCATCCATGCAGGCCTCATGCCATCTTTGCCTGACTTTTTCTTTGTTGGGATGCATCATTCTTGAGCTTGGAGGAGGTGATCCTTGAATATTAACCAGCCTCCTTGGGCCTCTCTTCCCTCCAGGGCTTTATCCTGTGGGACTCTACCAAGCAGATCCATGAAGAGGCCAAAATCTGCTCTCCTGAAGTCAAGGATAGTCAGTCTGCTGTGTGCCCTCCTCGCTAACCTAAGGATCTTGAACTCCACCATTTCATGGTCAGTGCAGCCAAGGCTGCCCTTGAGGTTCACACACCAGCCCTTCCTTGTCGGTGAGAACAAGGTTCAACACAGCACCTCTGCTTGCTGGCTTCTCTATCACTTGCAGAAGGAAGTTGTCATCAACGCATTCCAAGAACCTCCTTGTTTGCTTAAACCCTGCTTTGTTGTCCCTCCAACAAATATGATATTTAGGTGGCTGAAGTCCCCCATGAGGACCAGGGCTTGTGAACGTGAGGCTTCTCCTATTTGACTATAGAGGCCCTCATCGCTCGGTATTCCTGTTCAGGTGGCCTGTAGCAGACTCCTACTGTAATGTCCCCTATCCCTGCCTTACTCTTAATCCTGACCCATAAACTCTTGGTTGGCTTCTCTTCCGTCCCCAGGTGGAGCTCCATGCACTCCAGCTGGTCATTAACATAGAGAGAGGCACCCCCTCTTCATCTCCTTGCCTGTCCTTCCTAAAGAGACTATATCCTTCCACACAAATAGAATCATAAAATCATAGAATAGTTTGGGTTGGAAGGGACCTTAGAGATCATCTCATTCCAATAGTTCATGAAGTTCTTAACTTTTAGTCAAAACATAGATCCATGAGAAAGTAGATTATTGGAAGACAACAAGAAAACCTTGGGATAACATGGATTAGCCTGAATAGTCCTGATGGGTGAATCTACCTTATTTGTGGGTAGTTTCTCCCATGGGTTCAGGTTTAAGCGAAAATACCTATTAAATAAGAATTGCATATCCACAATAGATTTTCAGGTAATTCATAGTCGGAAGAACATTGAAACTTAAAGTCAAATAAATGTTTGAAAAGTCAGTGCTGGACTGATTTTTCAAAGAGTTTTAAGGCAGTGTTTCCCTGTTCTGTTTGTTTATCAATCCTGAAAAATAGACTAAGTAATTTTAACTACTGATTATCCCTTTTGTCTAAATTAACTTCCAGATCCTTTTCTTATATTGAATCAATGTGACTTTAAACAGAAGTCCATTTATTAAATCTTTTATTAGGTCTTTCATTATGTATGCTTGTAAAGATCTTAATAGAGATGTTAAGTAATGGAATTTTGCAAGTTCCTAAAATCTTCATAAATCTCCATAAATTGTCTCTTTGTGAGAAACTTGCTTTCATTGTGTCTGATTTTTTATTCATACGCAACAAAAATGTTAATATACTTTAATTAAGCTAATATGATTTATCTTTTCACTCATTATATAAGTTAATTTTGTTCTAAAGAAATCCTGTTTTCAAATTCTCTCCAGCAATGTAGAATTAAAGTAATTATAGTTTGGCACAGGAAATTAGTCATAAAGGTCCATGATTTCTAAAATAAATGGAAGTTTTCATAGGCTGGATTAGCCATACGCTTTACAAAAAGGAGGGGAAATAAAGGAAATATTTTGCAGGGCACTTATTGAGTTTTTACTCACTTTGGGGGTACAAATTTTTCAGATGATAAGTAAAAAATATTAACAGATCAAGAATTTTGAATTTTCTTACCTATTTTATACTTTTCCTTGGTGAGAGCATTGATATATCTTTTTAAATTCAGAAATTGTAAAAATCATAACAATGTAACTACCCTAGTTTCCTTCTGAAACCTCTGATTGGTAGAGGAATACAGACAGCTGAATAAGTGTGATATACCCACTGAAGTTCCTGCAAATAAATTTACTAGACCAATAACTATGTGATTAATTTTATTGTGCTGTTAATACAATATTTTTAACATCCACGACTCATGCTATCATTCACTGAGGTCTTTGAAGTTTCTGCGTTGAAGCAGTGAGTTCTTATCAGCATCACACTGGGCCTGGTACTGATAAAGCAGGTACTAATGACAATGAAATAACCACAGCAAAGGATGAGTCTGTGGCAAATAACAAAAAACACAGGGCTTACTCCATCAGCTTGATAGCAAGTTCAGGGTAATGAACTCTTCTTTGTCTAGAAAAGTGTGGCGAGAGGGCCATGATTAGGAAAGTGAAAACACTGGTAGAGGTCAGAGGATGAACGTGACACAGAAAGCTCGTTGTAGAACAAAAGGCGTCTACAGAGCAAAAGAACTTCTTAATGCATATAATATATTACACGGCAATGCACTCAAGAACTAAATAAATTACAGTCAATGTCATCTACAGCTACAAAACCCTCAGAGACATGCAAAATAGGTTATAGTCACAGAATACACTTCAGGAGAGCTGGTCAGGAAAGCTTTAAAACAAATCAGGGCTGTTTATATGATCTACATTGGGCAGTACGTTAAATAAAATACTAAGGGAGAAGAAGAAAGTAGACTGGATCCTCCTCCTAAATTTAGGGCAGTTTCCATCTCTAGCATGGTGCTCTCTTGGGGGATGATAAAGGACAGAAGGAGAGGCAGATGAAAGAACCTTTTCTGACAAGTCAGAGTAATGGTTTTCTTGGGTAAAATTTGCCCTGGTTTGTCCTTGAGCTCACACTGTTTAGTGTTACACAGGGTCAGCATCACCTTACTTAACTTTGGTTGTTTTAAAATGAGGAGTCTCTAGAGACCGAATCATCCAGCCTACGTTAGACATCCCTTTCTGGAAAACTGAATTGTGCTAAGGAAGTGCTTGTCTCCCTTTACCGATGATAGCATCAGCCCAGTGAATTAGTTTGTACCAGAGACTTAAGTTTTGGGTGGATACAGGTAGATTAGATGAAAGACCACACATATTCACCCAGAAGGACAAGAAGCTATGAGAGGTGTATTTGAAATAAGGAGGGTGATTAGAAGTCTTTCCTAAATAGAAAGTAGCAGCCTCCTTTTCTATTGAGAATTTTAAACTGGATACTTGGACCTGTAAGAACTCAGGAGAAAGAAAAAAATATCAGATAGATGATGTTTTATGTTGTTCAGTGAAGTTGCATGCTTTATGAGAGTTAACCCATGATTTTTTTGTGAGAAGCTTAGCATGACATGTCTGAGATATGTAACTTCTATACATCTTCACAGGTGTATCTGTGCCTGAATAAAATATCTCAGTGCTGAGATACATCATTTCTAAGATCACCAGTCCATGACATTAATTATGCAATGAATTTTCCCCTTGAACTCTTTTCCCCTATTATATTTTCATTACTACATTCAGTGTAGGAGTTAGGCTGGACAATTTTCTTGCTGCCATGATGGATGATTATGACATGTTATGAATGAAAGGTGATTAAATATAAACTATGTGTTGTCCGTCAATACAGTTATCATGAAGGTTTTGGTACTAATATATTTTTAATTTCCCAGTTCATGGATGAAAGGATCAGCCTACATTAGTAGTGCTACACAAAGGGATAATTTAGTAAGATACCTGGTGCCTTAATCCTGATTCAGACAAACTTTCCACTAAAGATGTTGAAATGCCAGTGTGAATAAATCTTTTAGTTTGGTCTTAGACTCAAGAACGATCATGTCCTATTTGCTACAGGAAGAAGTTTAATTCTGGATATTTCTTAATATTAAACTTTAACCTTCAGTTTAAGGCACGTGTTGAAAATCTGGTGTATAGATAATATTTTCTTCTTGTTAAGAGACTCATAATTTATTTGATTCTCCACATTTGTGTTGCGTCCTTTGTAAATTAAGGGAAACAGTGGGTGAAGAAAGCACCCTAACCAACAGCAAACAGAAACTTTACTTGTCTCTGCAGCAGCTTCTCAGCTTCTGTGATGAAGTCTCTTGAAAATCGTCATTTATAAAAATCTTCAGAGACTGACTTCATACATTCCTGTTTTTTTATAGAATGATAAATATTATTCCAACTTTTTTTTCTCCTGTGATTCAGAGATATTAAGGAGTTAGCTACACATTCCCACTCTTTTCCATCACCACTCTGCTTTTTTTCCCTTCTTGAGTAAATACAGTGAATTGTGTTGGACAAGATACAGGAGATAAAGTTTAGTAAAATAAATACACAATGTAAAAAGTTTTATGAGTTTAGTTTTAAAAATTGAAATTTTTATGTCACTTTGTCTATATTTTTGTTTTTATATTATGTTCTTAATACACTTTCACTACAGAATTTTCAGAAAGTGTTGAAAAGCTGAGAAGAGCCAGATTTTAAGGAAAATCTGTAGTAAAATAAATTTGATATGGTAAGAACATAGCCTTTCTTTTGCTGATAGATAATTCAGCACAGAGCCATGTCCTTAAAATAAACTAATTTTCTAGTTAGAGGAGAAAAGGAAGGGAAAGAACATGGGAAGGATATCTTCAACTTCAGTAAGCTATGTAAGAGGAAGGAACAGGACAAGGTTGATATGAAAAAAAAATACTTTAAGTAAATGAATGTATTTCAAGAGCTAATTTTATTCATCTAGGACAAAATTTTTAACCAGACAAAATTTGTTTACAACAGTATTCATGCACTGTTTCAGCCAGCCTATGGCACCCCAGTGAGCCCCCACAAACCCGCACGCAGGTTCAGTGTGAGAGCAGAGTTACCCTGGTGACCTTTTTTTTATCAGCTATAACTCTGATCAAAGTCTTTGAACTCGTGCAGAACAGATGCAGCTCCTTTATTTTCCATCTTGGATTTAAGAAGGAACTAAGGACAGAAAAGATTAAACTTAGATATAGCTGAACTCGTAGACAGAGGGATGGCAGAGATTTACATATTGGCATGAATTTTTTTGACATACCACTGAAATAAAATTTGGAGATGGGAAGCACTCTGGCATTAGCTTAGAGCGAATGCGTGTTTTTTCTGCCTAAGAATAGGCTATGTTTGTCCTTATCCTTCTTGTCTCCCACAAATTTATTCCTACCTTGTGTGTTACCTTTCTCTTTTTTTAAAATAATATCATTTCTTTCACTTAAAATGTAAAATAAAATACAGAAACAAGTACTAATTAGAAGAAAAAGTGTAGAAATAGTTTCTTCTTTCAAAGAAAATGTTTTAAAGCCATTATTGTACTTGGAAGAAGACTAAAAGGAGAAGGGAAGTGGGAGGAATAGTCAACGAGTACAGTTAAGAAGAGATTTCATTCTCCTTGAAGCTGAGTGCTGTCTTATCAATAACTTCACTGGACTCAAGAATCACTTTCCTAAAATTACACAGCACTTGCCGAAAGAACAATATGCAAATATTTAAGCATATCACATATATTATTCATTCACAAGTTTGCTTTATCATCACAGTACACAAATCAAATGACTGCTCAATGCACATTGTTTCAGCCAAAGTAAATAGCCAAAGTAAATATAAAACATTAATGAAGTCTGGTCTGAGGGGCAAAACAGGGATGCTAAACAAAACTGGAAATCACAATAGACTTTACTAAGTCTTGGTCAATTTCTGGTTAATGGTATATTAAGTAGGAGTAATTATTCAAGTTATAGGTTTCTTTGTACAAATTACAGGTAATAAGCTTAATGTAGATGTGACATAGTTTCTTAATTCTAGCCATTAAGGAGAGTAGATTTAACTCCATTAAGTAACCTCACTCTAAGATGACAATAGATAACTGTGGTCATTAAACTAATGACACCTGTCATCAGCACTGATGTTACCACTATACCTTACATACTTCTGCAGTAAAGGCTGTCAATGTTTTTGCTGTAAAATGATTCAGGGGGTTTTAACTTGGCTATTTTATGTAATGGTGGAGGAAGAAAAATTAAGACAAGCCAGGATAAAAGTTGTTAAATAAGGTCTGCACCAGCAGCACACATTAGGAAAGCCTCCACAGTTTATTTGCATGTAGCAAAGCAGGATGACCTTAGAATTGTGAAACGGCATTTAATGTGTATATGGCTCCTTCAATCTGTGCTTCAGAGAAACTGTCCTCAGCACAGAGCCCTCAAAAAGCCTTGTACAGACAACTGCTTCAGCTCTCTCGCTTTACTCTGAGTTCCTAGTCATCTCCAATAAGAGGATTCCAGTATACACCCAGCATGAAGTATTTGCTTCTAAATGAAGCACTCACACATTCTAAACAGAACCTAATAGCTTTTGATTAAAAAAAAAAAAAAAAAAGTGAGTGATGTGTAAGAAGTTTACAAACTGCAAGTAGCTCAGATAGAGATATCCTCAGGGAATCTCCTGATGTCTATAAATTCGAATTTACAGGATAAAGTGCTATTCTGTAGCTGAAGTTACTAGCTAAGCATTCAAGAAATGCTTAAGTTCTCAGTGTAACATTCATCCTCTGCTGGTTTTGTACACTCACTTCCGTATACCTGTGTATTCTTCTAACTGCTTCCTCAGTGCCTGTTTCTTGTGTGCTAGGAAAAGTAAAAGTGAGTGAGTTTCCCTCTCAGTCTGATGGAACTGGCTAGGGCACAGTGGAAATCAAGATAAAGAACAGTGAAGATGGGTCAGATTTTAAAGCCAGGAGAAATGTTGTCACTTGAAACCTATTCTTTTTCTGCAATACAAGATGACATCTTCTGAATGAAGCTTGAGAGCAGAACACATCCTCGCTAGTCTCCCTCACGCCTTTGGAGATGTCTTTTCCAGCAGCTCTGTCTAACCGCTGACCGTCCTCTGGCATCGCGGCAGCATTTCTCAGCATTCGGTGAGGAGATGGGACTTGGCAACTCTAAGCATGCAGGGCAAATGTGTTCTTGGTGCAAGCAGCTTGCAGGGGTTTGCCTGTTCTCATGCAAGAATTAGAAAAGACAGTTCTTTTTTCTTCTCTTATACTTTGATACTTCAGCACTGGGCTTAAGTTTTGTGATTTTCAGTTTTGTTCCTTTGAATTATTAAATAAAAAAAAAGCACTCACACTGTTAGAAAAACCACTGGGACACACAAGCTGCAGCCTCACCTTTTTGCTTTTACTTTTGCCCTTGCTTTTGGAGCCCTAAAGTGACAAAACATGGGAACTTTACAAACGAATCTTCCTCTCTCCCCACGACAGTTGACTCCACACAATGCAGCCCTGCTTCTGCAGTCAGGGCCTGTGAGAAGAATAGCCAGGCTCAGAGCCATGAGGTAAATAAAGAATCAGCAGTTCTCACCAGTGGAGGAAGAGGGGAAAATGATGCAGCCTTTGGGGTGCAGGAACTGCTGAACTGTACTCTATGAAGAGACAGTGCTAACCACAAAGCTTTGCTTAAGATCTCTGGGCAATTTCTGCTGCTGTCTGGTGAGCAAGTAGGTAATAATTTATAACACAATAAAAAAGTACTGCATGTTCTTTAAGGTCTTGTGTATATAACAAGTGTGAAACTGGTGGAACAAAACTGTTATTGTGAAAAAATAAAACATTAGAAATTATTTTAAAATAAAATACAGGGCACAAAAATAAAAAGCAGGGAACAACTTGCCTATTAGAACAATTGCAGAGTTTTAAGAAAGGGAAGAATCAAATTATTCTAATGTATTTTTTATTACCAGCTAGGCAAAATAGGTGAAGGTCATGCCAAATAGAAACAGCAACTTAAAAAACGTGTTCACTTTCAGTTTCTCATATGCAAAGTTATGAAGTAAGCAAAAGAAAGAAATGCTTCCTTGATAAAAATCAATAAACTCATGGAAACAAACATATGCAGCCCACATTCGAGTGGACAAGTGGAAATAATTACAGTTCTAGACTGCTGGAGAGCTTATTGCTAATTGCTACAGGCAGGAGCCTGTAGTACACAGGGTACTACAAACAGCTCTTCAGATCATGCTTTCTTCAAAGGTAAAATCAGATGTCAAAACTTCTGCTACTCTAACTCAGTCTGTGAAATCACATACCACAAAATGTAGACCTAATTATAGTGTTTTCTCCTGAAAGTTTGACAGCTAACATAAAATACAGTTAAATATCAAAAAGAAAGGCTTAATTATTTTACAAGCAAAGATGAAAATTTAATGGGAGTTTGCATTCTAAATCACTGAAGACAGGTCTATGATGGATAATGGAGTACATAGCAGATGCCTTCTACACACCTCCATGTCAATCAAACAGGTCTACAAATCTCAGTGTGGTGTGCGCAGCCTGTTAACACTGCAGCTGTCTGAACAGTGATTAGTAGAAAAAGTGTAGTACTATGTAAATGGTGTTATTGATTAAAGCTCTGGCCAGCTCCTTTTAGCAATGCCTTGGTGTTCTTTGAAACATGCTTCATTAAGTATATTAGTTATGTAATTAGTCATTTTATTTCAGATATAATTGGACTCCTCAACAGATCCAGGGTCTATCTGGATGAAAATACTCTCCACAGAATTCCCTAGATGTTAAAATCATTACTGTGGAAGCCTTGAAAGCAAGCAATGAAAACTTGCTCTTTTACTTGGTCTCTTTCCAATCAGTGGCCTTCAAAGCTATCAAAAATACTTCTGGATAAGATAATATGAGATTCATCCAGGACAGTGAGAAATCTCCCTGTCCCCAGCTCCTTGCAAATAGCACAGTAGCCATACATTGCTTATCAGTAACAAAATTCCATAAACTTTCAGGCTGGTATCTGAAAAAAAACAGTAAGGAAATGACTCTTACACACTATTAGGGTGGCCTCAACTTGCCCATTTTTGAAGAAAAATCTGTGTGTCCCTAAAACCAAAACAAACCCAAAGGCCTACAGTTACACAGCACTGATAAATCTGAACAGTGAAATCACTCTGCTAACACCTTTTTACTGAGATCATTCCATGTGGCACTTTGCAACACGAATGTGAAGTCATTGACACTAAGTAAGTTTTCACAGATATTATGGGAAAAAGAGAGGCATGCACGTGGCAAAAAAAAGAGTGAATGGTTTACAAAACGCAGAAGGCTAAAAGACAATAAATAACAGTGAGATTCGAAATAAGTACCCTTCTGAGCACATTCTCAGGGAACTGCTGCCATTCATAAATCATTGAAGTTGTGCTATGTGCGTTTTATGATGTCAGCAGAGATTCTTAAGTGAATTATTGGCTTGTATTCACATGACTACCACCCTTCACGCTATATCATATAAAAACACAGATAGCCAAAAGCAAAGGAAAAGCTGGAAATTACAGCAATGAATACAAGGTACTCATTCTGAGTAATAACCTTCTCAGGGAAGTATTTTCCTGAATATTTTTTTCATTTGTCTGAGACACGAGAATTACCAGGAGAAACTGCCCAGACCCAAGAAGAAGGCATACCCATACCCAATAGACAGATCAGTTCTTGTCCTGAAAGTTGTTTACTCAGTCTCCACTCAGAACAATGTATTGTCTGAGGGAAGAAGAAGAATAACCTTGGACTTACTTTCCTTAATTAATAATAGCCAGGATGTGAAGAGTTAATGCAATGTCATTGGTTCCTCTAAGGAGAAACATGTCCAGGTCCCTCTGAGTCAGACTGGATGTTTTCCAGATTACTCTCATTATAACTCAATGGAAAATTGAAGAATAGGAGGAGCAAGACAAGGGAATTGGACAATCTGCTATTTTTATAAGCATTGGTACTTACAGTTGTGTTTGTAGTTGAATTTGCAGCAACATTTTAGGTTCCTTCAAGGAAGTCTACAAACCGTTTTGTAATCAAAGATGCAAGAACTGGTAACAAGTTATTTAACACGCAACATATTACCATATGAGACAGTGAAGAGAATTAATTTCTACTTTCTGGAGGGACACAGAAGATTTTACAGTTTCAGATATTCTTAAACATACATGTTCAAAAGGTTCAAAACTTTAAGTGGCTTTGTTGTAGCTATATGAAACAAAGAGTGTAAAATAGTTTATTGGATGATGTGTCTCTTCCTTTACTCGCTTTCTCCCTCTGAAAATATTTACTTGTTCTCTGCTTTTTTGTTTCTGATATAGCATTCTATTGCACCCATGTCCAACCTGATTATTCCAAATAGTAGAGTTACAATAAAAATGTAAAACGTGACTCTTATTCAGCACATTACTTTGTAGTTTCAGTGGCTCTGTTAACCTGGAGTTTCAAAGTCTTCTGAGTTTCAAATTTTCTGGTTGGTTGGTTGATTATCAGCTCAAACACAAATTTTGACTTGCTCACCAAAAATCAAATTCTTATGGGCATTTAAGAATGAGCAGGTGCCTCTGAAGTATTTGGTTTGGAAGAATCCTAATGCCTACTGAGCCACTGCCTCCAGCTCACATCTTTAGCAAAAAATTGTGTTGAGAACAAAATAGTGTCTCTGTCTTGTTAAGTATTTGTTTCTTTTTTTTTCATTTTTTTTTTTTACTCCTGTTCCTCTCATTGTAAACTCTAACAAGATTTTGCACTGTGCCTTTCCCAAGAATTTATTGCTATACTCAAAAACCACATCTTTTAAACAGAATTTTACAACATGAACTATGTCTTCACCAGGTGAGTTTTTTAACTTCTAATGACAAACCTTATGAACAAGTGAAGGAATGGTCAAGGTAACTAGTTTACGTTAATTTACACATGGAGATTTTTCATAAAGGTGCTGAAAAATGGGGTTTACAGATTATAAACCTTAGACAAAGAGAAGTCATCCTTGTTATATATAAAACCATATGTATTTGAAGATTTTTTTTTTTTTTTTTTTTACTGTTGTTCTGTTTTAGGTCAGATGCCCTTTACTGTTGACTTTCCTACAGAATGTGTCAGTGTAGGAATAAAAAGAAGTGTTTCTCTTTGTATAAGTTGAGACAGAAGAGATGTTATGAGTACATATGGGAAATATGAGAAATCAGGAATGGACGATGATATGAGCAGCTGATGTAAAAGGGTACCCTAGAAAGAAGGGTAGAAACAACCAGAAAATTTCAGAAAAATGCTAAGGAAGCTACATTGTAAATATTATTCAAAATATTCTCGGATAAAAATATGGTCTCACAGATATTTTTAGAACTTTGTAGAAGAAAAGTAAATAACATTTTTTAAAGGAGTTTGTATAACTCTGGATCATGGAAAGGTGGACAAAATTACTGTAGCACAAAATAAATGCAGGAAGTATGAGGCAAGGTATTCAGAGAGGTGACAAATGCATGTTTCCTAGTTGGTAAGAGTGAGCTGGGATGCTGGGTGAACAGGAAAGATAGTCTTTTAAAAACTGATGGATTTAGCAATTGTCCAGATGTGAAAAACATCTAGAATTTACACATAATATTATGGTTGTCAGCTTCGACGACAGGAGGGGTAAAAGTTTTCAGATACAGTAGGAAAATAAACTCTAGAGGTAAAGATAGCACACAAAGGAGAACTGCTTTGGGAAACAAATTTTTTTATGAATGGGATAAATATTTTATTTTTTGAGTTATATTAGAAAACTGTTTTTTAAAGAACAGAAAAAGTACAATGCATCGATAGCTACAACTTCATATTTTTTCCTCTCATTTGAGATTAAAAAGAAAATCTATCAGATTAAAGGTTTTAAAATCTCTTCATAACAGAGATTGTAACTTTTCTAATCTATCCTGCTATAAAACAAATTTATTTTAACAGATTTTTTCAGAGAAAAAGAGATCCTTAAGCAAAGGTCAGGTAAAATAAAATTACAGAGAACGTAATATGAATGTGATAAAAAGTTACTTTTTTTGCCAGCTCCACATGCATTCTCGGAATTTTTTTTTTTTTGCTAGGGTTTCGGCCTTCAAGCCATGCTAAGGAAAGTGTAGCTGGCTCAAGGTTTCTACCTGTGTCTTCAGTGCTGTGACAGCAGCAGAGTGTATCGCTGAGGAAGATGTGGCAACAGAGCTGCTGGGAGACACAGTGGTTTTGGGGCACCAAAAAGTCATGAGACGTGGGGTTGGAGGGACAAGGGGGTTTCAGGTATAGTGAGTCTAGGAGCTTCTGGATATAAAAGTAAATAGGGGACTTGGTGACAGGGGATGATTTTCACAGGCTTATGGACTGTGGGAGTCTGTCCTCTCCCAGCCACAACAGATCTCAAACCATGCCCTTCTTTCCAAATTGCTGCATGCTTTTCACCTGCATTCATTCATCTGGATTTCGCACTTCCCAGCTGCCTAATCCCACCACCATGAAGCCAGCCTTTGCCCAGCGAAAGGCACATAGCTGCCTGCTTTGCACCCACCTAAGAGTAGTTCTGCTTATGCTAAGCCCTGAGGGTGGCCAGATTTTTGAAAATACACAAGTTCTTCAAAATTTATTCTTAGTGGGAATTTTGTTCATTGAAAGATTTAGGATTAGGACTTAAAATTAATGAGTTAATGATTCATTTAAATTATTTCAGATCATTCATCCACTTATTTTACTGATTATTAGGAAAGGTAACAGTCCCTTACAGTTAAAGGTGGCTGCTATTTGTGATTTTCTCACTAACCAACTGGGTTGCTTTGGTAATGACTGGTTGCATAAGGGAAGAACAGGAGAATCCTTGTCCAAAATGTAGTTATGATTATCTCTTGTCCCACTTTGTACTGAAATAATAAAATACCGTCCAAGACTGTGAAGCATCTCAAATATAATAAAAAGACAAAATATTATTTTGCAACTTGAGTTGAATTTTGCTAACTTCATTCCCACATCTAAAAGGCATTTTAGCTTACAAAGTAAACAGTAAATACTATCCCTGTGTTATTTTATTATTTATTTCCTTGCATAGTGAGAATTTGAAAATATAAACTGTATACAGTGTGAAATGGCAGGCATCTCATTTTCTCCTGTGCTTCTACAACACTCAATGTGATGGGAGCCCCAGGCTGGGTTGACAGAAAAGTGCCACATCACAGATCATGTGTGGAAATGGTAATGTAGATGAGCAACATTGAAAAGACCAAATTCCAGATTCCAATCCATATTAAAATACATATAGATTTGATCTATTTTTTAACTGAAATGTCTAAATGTCTTAAATCAACAATACATGATACAATTTAATGAGAATATCAGAAAGCTAAAACCAAATCTAATAATGCAGTCTTTCTGGCTGATACAAGCACATATTTTCTCACTGTTCTAGTTCTATTTATGCTTCTACCTGGAACACAACATTTAGGAAATACACTAAAACATAATAAGCCTGTTTTATTGCTTCTGCTGCTTAAACTGTGTAGGGTCTATCCAGGATGACAGAAAGAGACAAAAACCTGTTCTTTTCTGCCCATGTTTATTTCCTCTTATTTAAGCTTCTGAAACCACTTCAGACCAAATCAATCAAGTTGCTTTTTAAGGATGACACTGCAAAAATTATGAATAAAATCCCTTTTTAAAGAGCATTAACAGTGACAGAGCAATCACTTTAAATTCAGTCTCGGTGACTTAGGTGCAAGGAGGATTTTACATGATTAACTCCCAGGACTGGGATTAAGAACAAATTTCTCAAATTCCAACCTCCTCCATAGATTTGTCATGTGACATTGGACAAGATACTTGGCCTCTCTTAATTTACAAAAGAAGAACCAATTCTTCTGTGCACTTTCGTCTTCCAAAAAATAAATCTTTTCAACAAAGCGAGTAATATAGATTAATTGCCCAATCTTCCAGTTAAGGTAAATTTACATATGGATATCTTTAAGTTTCAAGTGTTGAACTTGGTCTTGATGAACCACAGTTTTAGATGGACCAACTGTACTAAATTTCATCTCCATACATATCATAAATTATTTTGGATAATATTTCAGTAGCTGCACTCCCTTTGCTTCACATGGTTCACTGTTCTTCAGACTTGCACTATAAGGTAAGGGGAATATGTGTATTTCAGCTTTTAAGGGTATGAATAAATTATGAAGACCTCTGCCAAAAAAGATGAAGGTAGCACAAGTAGATGAAAACACAGATCAGAAGACAAAAAATTCTCCATCTCTTTTAATAATTGTGGCTGCAAAATGGATTAAATATGAAAAACTTTCTTTTTGACTGAATTAACTGAGCTTTCTGAACATACTGCTGATACTTAGAAATCTTAATTAATAGTTGAAAATTATGGCATATATTAGGGAACATTTCCTTAAGAAAAATAATAGACTTACAGTCTCTCTGCAGACAAAAGTAATCTCTTTGCTCCCATATCTACTCTGTCCCCTACCTCCCCAGGAAACCTGCCTGTGATGGGGGGAGCACAATGTGTGTCCATCTTACAAGGGGATGATGAGAGTGCTGTTGTCACCCTTAAGTGACTACCAGCTGCTGCTATCAAATCAAAAATGGCTGGAAAAATTGAAAGGGACATAAGAAAGTAATCCCTTCAAATTGCCACAATATTTACTGGAAAGAGAGGCTTTCAGGGGAAATCAAGCATGTAATCCTGTAAGCCTTCTGCCCAGTCATAGCATGAGCACACAGGGGCACCTATGAAAATATGGTAATGATCACAGTTCTGCAGCCCAGGGAATAAATGAAAATAATGAACACATTTAAAAAATAGGGAGAGATTCACTATTCAATTCTTTTCCATGGGCTCAGAACATTTGTTCTTATTCATAATTAAAAGCATCCAGCTACATACTTTTGGCTTTTATATAAGTTTGTTTAGAACTGAGATGGTAAAAAACTCCCCACCCAGCACAAACACATTTATAGAAATACTCACAACATTATCATTTTGCATAATATTGGAAACATTCATTTTATGGCTGCACAATTTCATCCTCATACTACTGTGTGCCAGCAGTAAAAAATACAAAAGCAGATCGATTTAAAGTTCAAGTTAAGTTGCATGAGTTCCCCATGGTGAAGCAATTATTCCCTTAGAGGCTCTCATTTTCTTTATCACACCATGAATTCCTCAGACAACAAATGTGCAGTTTCCACCATGTGGTTACTTGCATTGCAACAAAAATCTCAAGAACAGTATTTAAGGACAGACATTTTTCTCTCTTTGGATGCTTCCTAAATTTAAAGTTTGATCTCTCTACAATCAAAAGCATTTATTCTTGGCAAAATCATGTTATCATTAATCTAATCTAAGACATCCTTTCCCCTTTAAACTCACAAATTATTTATTTCTGAATAATATAAAGTTTTTGATAAAAACCTGGGGTGTATATAATGACACTATGTATGTTGGGTTGCAATGAAGTAGCATAACAAATATTTTATATATTTAAGCTGGACATAGACATCATTACTGAATCTTAGCATTATACCCCGCTGTATCTCACTGCAATGCATGGACCACATTGGTTTCGAACCTGTTGACAGGCTCAAAATTGAGCTTCCCCCTTGCAGCGCTCGTTGCTGTTTGGACCAGTAGCTTCAATCTCCAGCTGTAGCCTTCCTGCAGCCACCACTGGGAGTAGGGTCTCCATCTGAGCAATTATTTTCATATGCATCACTTGTTTTTCTTTGGTTTTATTTCTTTCTCTTTGTTATTTTCCTTTTCATTACAATTTATTATTGTTATTGTTTTGATTTGATTTGTTTTGTTTTTTACTTCAGTTATAAAACTGTTCTCTTCTCAACACATGAGTTTCCTTACTTTTATCCTTCCAATTCTTTTCCCCCATTGTGCTTGGGGGGGTGGGGGTGAGGAGAGTGAGTGGGCGGCTGTGGGGTACGTTGACTGCCAGGGATGAAACTACGATAACTTTCTCCCAGTAATCTACAGTAAAACACAAGAATGGCTGAGGGGTGGAAGAAGGTGTCTAGAGTCAAGTAAGGATAGTATTTATAACACACCTTTTTCCTGCAAATTACATGTATATACATGCACACACACAAATATATATATGCATAGACTCATTGTTTAACTTTCACTTTTTTAGTGCTATTTTTTATTGTGTGTTTGCCTATGTATAGGAAAATCAATAGGAAAACAAAATAAAGTCCTGAATAAAGGTGCAGAGGAATAATGATCACACCAGGCAGAGCTGCAGTGAAAGAGGCAGGCTCAGAGACAGGACTGGGATTTTATTATGAGGTACGGCACATTGTGCGTACAAGTATGGGAGGAAGGAGTGGGAGAAACTGTGGGGAGTTATGAGGGAGGTGAGCACAATGGGGCAGAGCTGCAGAAGTTTGGAAAGGAGAGAACAGCAAGTTCAAATCTGGTATGGCAAAGGAGAGGGTCAGCCTGAGAGCCGTAAAGAAAGATGTTGTCACCTGAAAGTCAAATTTCATCCTCAATATTGTTTTAATTACTTTAACAGAAATATCACAGGTATTATGCCCTCTCCATCACTACTAAAATAATTTATAAAAGCAGATGTCCTTGTAGGTCCATCACTGAAATCAGTATTTGCTGCTTCACTCTTCAGTCCACCACTTACTTCTTGGCTTTGCAATTAGGACTAACCATGCATGCAGTTTTCTACATTTGGAAAAATTGAATTATTTACTGCTCTTCAGAAAGAAAACCTGTCATTTCCATGTTTGCAACGTGAAGGAAATTTTTTAAAATAATTCAGGAAAACAAATAATTCAGTTTGGTTGCATGGAAGTGAAACTTAACATCTTGCTGCTCCCTGGGGCAATTCCCTGCCACACAGGACCAGCATCCCCATGAGTGAGCACCCTCAGACCTGTGATGGTGCTGCAGTGTTTGCAGGGGCCCAGCTCCAGAATAGGCAGTAGGGGGTTTTACCATATCTGACCCAGCAGGGCAAGAGTGGCCTCAAACTCTGCTTCCTTGAAATCTGAACTCCCTGGCAAGCTCTGCTTTAGTGAAGGTGCATTAAAATCAATCCCTTCCCACGCATACTTCAGTTTTGACAAAGCATTGTTTTTCACAAAGAAGCAGTTTGCTGAAGAATTCCTGATAGATTTTGTTCACAGGACTGAGTTTGATAAAAGTAGATAACTGTTTTCAGCTGGGTTTTGGGAGGGAACTTACATTTTAACAGTTTATTGATACTTACCAGAGGAAAAAAAAATCTTCAAGGAATGTAGTTTTTTCTTTTAAGAGCATATTTGTCAGCCTTGTTACATTGGAGGTATAGTGGTGGACAGCTAGGTCATAATACACACTAAATCATAATGTTATTGTAAATGTAGGTTATAAGAAGAGACAAAAAAGGGAAA
>NW_010108563.1:17278-45739 GCF_000699245.1 Pterocles gutturalis | reverse complement strand
GCATGTGTGTCATCTGGAGTTACAGTTGAAACTACAGTTTATCAGCAATTTGATAACTGGTCAACCAGCAGCACTCACTAGTTCATGAATATTATCTACATGTTTTCCCATTTATTACATGCCAGCTGAGGCCAATTTTCAGCTAGGAACTACAGCAGCTGTCTCTGTGGAAAATAAAAGAATGTCACTTTAAATTTCTTTGCAGCATGAAAGAAATGTCAACTTCATGCTGGAAATGTACAGTGATACACATTTTTTCTGACCTGAACACGTTGTATCAATTCATGCTCATGAAAATGTCATTGGTGACTTGTTTTATTCTGCTTTTTAACCAATTTCCAACCTAAAAAAACCCCTCATCTAGCTGTTCAGTGATCACAGTTTAAATTTAACACTAACCTCTTGCACAAAGTCCTGAAAGCTTTAAAGGCTGTATATGTGGTATAGTTTCCCACTAAATAAATTTTAAGAGAGAAGACAAGAAAAAGGAGGGAGGGAAGGGAGGAAGGGAGGAAGGAAGGAAGGAAGGGAGGGAGGGAGGGAGGGAGAAAGGAAGAAAGGAAGGAAGGAAAGAAAGAAGGAGGGAAGGGAGGAGAGAAGGGAGGAGGGAAGGGAGGAAGGGAGGGAGGGAGGGAGGAAGGAAGGAAGGAAGGAAAACCTATTTTCTGTGCTTTTCCCAAATTACATGAACATTTGTAGACTATTTTCTTCTCAAACTATATACTTACCCAAGCTCTGTCTTTTTGGCTGATTTTTGGCCCTTGACATGTTTGACCAAGTCTGGAGTCAGAGAATCATTAGAGATATCTGATCTTTTAGTAATTATTTCTGTAACTATTCGCCTATTCTTCCACCATCATCAGCCACCATCCCTAGGGAGGATAAGCCTGATACAGTACTAATAAACTAGTCTTATACTAAGTCACTATCCAGCTCTAAACAGTAGTAAAGAAACAAAAAAGGTCACATTTCATCAGGCTTTAATTTTCCATTCTAATTTACAAAGAGACTCATCTCTATTCTTCACAGAAGTATAAAGCTCTCCCTACCTCTGATAATCCTTTTATGCTTTCACATTAATATGACAGAGTACAGAGTATTAATTATTAAATACTGCTTATACAGTGCTGTAAATATACACTACTTTACAGAACTTAAGATAAGCATTGGCTCCATTCCTAATGAGCTTACTGTAATTAAATTCATTATTGAATCTACGTATGAAATATAGCTAGGAGTCAAACCACACAGGAAAAATCTTTAAAACAGGTAGAGGCACACATGTGAATCTAACTTGTTCTTGGGTTATGAAAATTAGGAACAGCAATTGTAGACTATGATTAACTATTTACTCATATAATTCATTGAACTTTTTTGGCTAAGCATTTATAATATATGCAGACAGATACTTGTGGATGTTGTACATAGGCAGGTGAGCCAAAAAGTTGACTTGCGATGTCTAGTGGTCCATAATATTCAATATCTCCAATGTTATTTTGCTTTTGGATTAATATGCTGCTTAATAAAAGTACATAATGGTATGCTTAACATTGCAAGCATGTTATTTCAAATCAAGATTCATTCTACCCTCTAAGCTTGAATGACACAAATCCCGTTCCCTGCCCACATCACACCTCGCAGCTGTGGCATAGTTTTGTGTAACATGATTCTTGGTTTGAAAAATGGTACCCTTCCAGGAATCAGTTTATAAATTATCTATGTGGCTTTCTGGGATTGTTTCTACTTACGGACAAAAAGGTATAGGAAATGCGGTTCAAAAGAACCAGAGTAACAATGAAGAAATATCTGGAATGCTGAACTGTGGTCATAGACTATTATTTAAAAATGTACTGGGTAAAGTGATATGCAAATAGTAATAAATTTATTACTTTTCAACATTGAAAGAAAAAGAAAACCTGTCTCCTATTGCCAAATCCAAATGAACCTCTTCTCAAATATAATCTCACATACTGTTTTTAGGTTGACAATCATTCCATCAGATTGATCTCATGTATGGGAAAACTTTCATCACAGACAATCGAGCAACTTCCTGACAAGGAATCCAGTCTCTTCTCTCCATCAGGCCCGTGAGGTTTTTTCAGGTGAAAAGCTGTACAGTTGGGTGTTATCTCTAATTTCATGAGATCAGCAGAGTCAATCGACAACTGCTTCCAGAGAATGTGGTACTCACTAACCTCACTTGCAGAAACAGACCTTCCTCCTTAAATGTCTGCTCTTTGAGTGGTTTGGGGTTAAAGACAGAAGCATGTAACCCTTTGCACAGCAGAAGGAATGAAATGGGGTCTCTAGTCTGATAAAGGTCCTCTCTTATCCCGACTGTGTAGATCACCTTATGTGTGCTCTAGCATGGCAAACCAAATATAGTCGCACCCTATGTCTGCACTACTAACTAGATCTATGGCCAGCTTCTGGGTTGGGCAGATAAGGGCAAGAAAGATAATAAATTTTAGTCACAAATTACAGCTGTCCTGGTCTTGATATAAACCAGCAAGATATAGATGAAAGACTTTGTACACATACGCTATCCACTTTGCCATGCATTATGTATTACCCAAAGTGCAGGGGAGAAAAATCCCAATTGTTAGTTTCATTGGTAAAGCTTGGCAACACACTGTTAAACAGGGATATTGAATACTAACCTTGAAAATATAGGCATCAACAGTCCTGCTCTTATATGTAATCTGTATAGTTTCTGCAGGAAACATACAACATTTTTATTTCTAGTGGACTATCTTTATTGGGAGAACCTCTAGATTCCCAGTGTTAAATACAAATCCATGCTTTTCTTGTTTATTTGCAACATATGTTCCTTAGCTATAGTACATGACACTGTGTGTTGTTTCGATAAAACAGATGCTGCAAGGAAACAAAAAGGTATGAATTTATCTTTAATGTTAGAAATATTGAACTAGCAGCAGAATACAAAATTCAGAATCAAAATATCTGTAAATGTCCTTAGCAGTGACAACTGAAAATCAAAGACTGTGGTATAAAGATGGACCCAGCTTTAGCAAGTCTTTATTTTCAATTAGCTTAAGCATGTTTTAAACCATTTAACTTGACTGTTTTATATATTGACTGTGTATCAATATTTAATAATTTATTTTCTAGGAATTTACAGTATAATAAGCTCTAAATCCAACAGATTAACTTAAAACAACTAAGATCTATCTGACACATTTAGACTATGACACTTTTGCCATCATTTTGAGAAATTATTTTCTGAGAGCAGACACTTTTGTGTCAAATAATTTCCTATCATTAATATTTTTGTTGTTACTTATGTTACATTATCATTGATGTGGATCTCCCTGAATGTTTATTTTTAACCTCTTTTGCATTCATCACAGAACTCACTCTGCTGCTCTAAAAGACTTATGATTTATCTGGATTGTCATGTCTTCTCACAGTGTCAAGCAAACTGGCGGGGTCAATGACATTTTAATTGCTGTTAGCCAGCAGTAGCATAATCTGAGCTGATGTCTTTCCTTATTTACAGATGGGTCAGTACGAACCAATGGTCACATCTTATCACTACTAGCCTCTTGAAAGACAAGAAGAAAAATGCTTATGTTTTCATTTTTTCATGAACTGATTGATCAGCTGAAGGAGTTGCAGGGTTCCTAACAAACAGTCCATCCAACTTTTCTTGATTCGTCAAATCATGACAGGCTTTTTAAAATGAAAGCAGAGATAGTTTATCTCTTTTCAGTAAAAGATCTTCATGTGAACTTGACAGGGAGTATCATCACATTTCCTTTCTGAAGGCTTAGATGAATTATCTTATCTGACACTTCACCAAGGCTTTATTTATATTTTTACTAGGCTACCATTATTCAGCCCGATTTGAAGAATCTTTCTGTGTGAAAGGGAGGGTGAAAAAACTTATATTTTTAACAAAAGAATATGCTATTTAACTTGTTGTGAGCCATTCAAGTGTTGTTACAGACAGAAGTCAGTTGTTTACCAGAAATAAGATGTTTCTTCCTGTGCATACTTTAGCTGACAAATGCACTCCTTATGTGTATTAAACCAGCATTGCCCACTTCTGACTAATGGAACTCCACATTAGCTACTGAACATGTTGAATGTGAGCACGATACCTCAGTAAAGAGTGGAAAGCTCCAAATGTGGGACTCATGGGAAGGATATCATTATTTTCTGTGTCCCTAAATGAGTGCTATTGCTATCTAACTTGCATGAGATAAAATACTACAAGATTTTTCAAAATTGAAAGATGTTCTCAAATGCAATTTCCTTTTTTTATTATTCACAAATTTTTTTAAGGATCGCATCCTGCTAGTTTATATGTAGTACCAGTGGCTTTCTGAGAAGCTCATCTCCCTTTGGTTTAGTTCCTCACAGGATTAGGTATGAGCAGCTGATCATACATCTATGCACATCCTCAGCACAGGAATCTCATGGGTTCCAAGGAGAGGAAGTAAAATTGAGAAAGGATTATTTTATGCTCTATGGATTTATGAAAGTGGGTTTGCTCAGGAGAGAAATCCAGTGTAATCTTAGTCAAGAGTTAAGGGGTGTAGAGGCTAACATAGAATAGTAGATTTATTTTATTTTCTTCTTCATTCTATTAAGTATTCTACTAAGTGTTTTCAGACTGCTAAGAGAAAAATAAAACGAAACAAGATTAAAATGCAATTGGCAAGTAACATAGGAGATTTCAAGCTCAAAGTCTGCACTATCTCAAATTCTCTTACTGAAAATCAAAACAAACTCATGAGTGGTTCAAAACTCTGGAATTACCCATCTAAATATTCACTAAACACATTTGTGAAAAAAAAAAAAAATGGCTGTGGTGGAAAAAGAATAAGCATGCTCAAACTGGAGGATAAAATTAATTTGTGATCCTTGTTAACAAGCATATTTTTATAATCTATTTATTATATGCAATATAAAAACTTTCAAGAAGAACATAAATGAAATGTGCACTTTACATATTTATATTGGTGTAAGTAAAATTGACACATTTTTCCATATCATCAGCAAGAAGTTGAATCTTTATACTTTTGAAGAAACAAAATGAAATACAGCCCTCTCCCAATGTTGCTTACCATATCATAATCCTATACAATCTATCCATACATAACATAACAATAAAACTGAACATTGGTTCTTGCGATCACATTGTACTTGTTTGTTTAAAGGTCAACCATTACTTTTAGAAATAAACCCATTAAAATGTTGTGACATAAGGATGTAAATTGCAATGCATCTAAATCTGAAGTTATTATTTAAACATCAACTGACACTGAAGACGTGACTAAAAACTAAATAAGATTCATCAGTATTCAGCTCGAAAATAAAGATCAGAGACTGAATATGGGTTTTTTGAAGCAATCTGATGCAGTTGGGCCTAAAAATTTGGAAATGTCTTGAGACTGTGTTTTTTAAAAAATCCGGTATTTTCTGGTATTCTGTTTCCTTTTTAAGATATGGATGGTCTTTTGAATGTGGTTTGTCTGTAGCCAGACATCTCAAAATGATGGAAAACTAAATGAAACAAGACCAAAGTACCTCTGTGTGAGAAATGACAACCAGAACAATATATCTGTACTGTATCAATTTGAAATGCTATTTTATCCTGATTGCTCAGTGGATATATTTTTCATCCTCTTCGTTAAAACAACCTCACTGGAAAAAAAAAAATGAGTTATATTCAAAGAGCGTGGATAAAATTCATACCTAAAGACAAACGCAAAAGACAATGAACTGTCTCAGAAGAATGTCATGAGGGCTTTTGTCTAAGCAATGGCAGTGAATCTGGAGATTGAGTTTGCATGGGACCAAAAGGAAAGATGAGCTCAGACTGGAACAGATGCTGAGACAAGGTGTTTAAATGAACAAGAGAATGCAATATCTGTCATCAAAGTGTGAGCTAGTAGCATGTGACCTATTTAGTCTATCAAAACAAAGGCTGAGAGAGGATAAGACTGCTGTCTATAAAGCCAGACAGAGAGGGGTTTAAGCTTTGGCGAGGAAGAATATCTGTTTAAGTAAAAAGACATATAAAAACATGACTGTGAATACATTTAGTCTAAGAATGAAAGAACGCTCAGGAAAGTCAAAGCTCAAAAATGCATTTATTTAGCAGTAGACATAGTACATAAGAGGAAAGCCTTGTAGTACTATAAAAGTGTGAAACAAAGGAAACTGTTACATTGCTGTGTCAAGAAAAACTGTCAAAAGTTGTTGCTGAGACCTTTGTTGTTGTTTCTCTTTAAATTTTTTAATGCATTATTGGGACCATTGGAAAGATCTGTTGTGATCAGGCGCTTAACACACTTACATCATTGACAGAGATGTAAAACTCCTGTCTGGAAAACAGAAAGAACAGTTTGAGAACAGTGAGATTATTTAGTTATTTTTCAAATGGCTGGACTTGATAAAATTTACCAGGGTTATTTAAAGTGAGGAGGTTTTCTCTGAGAACTTAAGAGAAGTGTCTCAGTTTCCAAATCCAACCACTCTGATTGTCTTGTGAGAAAGAAAACCTGGAAAATCCAAACCATGGATTTGGCTGGCTTGTTTTCAGTTCCTGGAAACTAGAGATGTTACAGACAATTATAGCCTATTAAAATCAGCTAGAGCAGTGGCAGCTTTAATATTTGTAGCTTCTGTGGAGTGCAACAGAAAATTTTGTAATAGATGTGTATGTTTGTGTGAAAGCGTGTGTTGAGTGTGTGTGTGCACATAAAGCAGCAAAGATGACACTAGCAAACAAAACAAGGACAGTGCAGCTTTCTATCTAGGTAATAACCCCAAGGCAAGACTATTAAATTAATATACAAAAAAATAAAGAAAAAAAATAGCCATTACCTCTTAAAGGACCTTGTCAATGCACCATTTTCATTAACAGCTCAAGTTGCCATATATGTTTCTCGGGTGAGTTTGGGACTAAACCAACAAAATGCCGGTAGAGGAGTTCTCCCACGTGCAGGAGAAAGACAGCAAAGAACTTTGCAGTTCATTTGCTGGTTTTATTTGTCAGCTCAGAAAATCTGCTTCATTTAATCTCCTTGTAACAAAGATAATCTAGGCACACAGTTATATGATAAAGTTCTCACCACTTACCTAAAAAGTAATATCACAGAATACCAAGGTGTCCACCAGTTTATGTCCTCAGTCCCATGTATCATATGCCTGACTCTGGCACCTTGGGGCTAGCCAGGGAAACCCCCAGTGGGATTACAGCACCAGCACAGTGTACTTTCTCCCCCAGCCTGTTGTGGAGCTGCATTTGCTTGGAAGTGCACCATCTATGCTAAGCATAAGGGAGAAGTACGACTCAGAAAGATTTTACCAAGGGTTATATAGTTCTGGTGGAGATGTACATCGCTACCCCCAAGTTAAGAGTCACCCTTGATGGAGATCATAACAGGAGATGACTAGCTGCCAGCACAGATTTGTCACAGAAAAGTCACATATAGCTAATCCAGTTTTCTTCTACAGTTAGTAAAGGGGACAGGTAAATAGACAAGTAGTAGACATACACATAATGCTAATAAGACTCTCAAACTCTCTCACAGGATGTGCATTTAACTAAGTTAAGACAATGAAGTCTAGATGAAACTATTATCAGATGGGTGCAAAACAGTGTTGTAGAGCTGTTCTCAGAGGGTGTCTACAATATCTTATCTGTGTGGGTTGTATCACAAATGTTCGTCTACAATTCAGTTGATGTAGGAGGCAATAGTTTAATTAATTACTCAGATGATGTCATTGGTTTTTCCATGGGTGTTGGATTAAGATGATCTTAAAAAATTAAAAAGCTGCAAGATAATATAGAATGAAGTTTAATATGGAAATGTGAAAATCTATCTTTAGGAAAGAAAATTATTTTCATATATATCGGATGGAAAACAAATAAATAGCTTATAATACCACCAAAAGAATTTGTGTGTCATATTCTGATCAAAAACTGACCCTAAACCAATTGTTTCTTACTGTTGCAAACATTCACGTACCATATTATAAGGTCTGAGCAGAACATCTGATGTAAAAAAAGAGAAATAATCTATTTTTTTTTTTCGTGGCTTGATGAGCCTCAACCAGAATAGTGTTCTTAGTGTTGATCACTACATTTTACAAATGATGAGACCATCTGAGACTAGATGAGATGAAAGCAATGAGGATGTTCAAATAGATGCCTACAAAAGGTGGAATGCTATAAGGAAAGTTGAGAAAACTAGAGTTATTTAGGATAGAGAAAATAATATATAGAAAATAGATGATAATATATGAAAGAAGCATACAAAATACAGAGGGAGAGAACAGAAATTTTTTCATGTCCACAAAGACGAAGAAGCATTTTACTTAAAGCAGCAAAAAGTGAGGTTTAGGTTAGGATTTAAGAAAAATGTTCTAACAGTACGTACAGGTGAAGTACTGAAATAGATCACTTTTAATGCCTCCAAAATTGAAAGATTTTAATAATAGTTTAAACAGATATCTTTCAAGAGTGACAGAACTACATTTTGTTTTCCCTTGGGACACTGGTATTTCCAGAACTGTTTAGCTGTGAAATAAAAAGAGGACATTGAACAATAAGATTTGGCTTATCTTTCCAAGTAGAGTCACGGTGTCAAAAATCTCAACCCTTTTAAAATGGAGTTTGACACATCTGTGCTCTTGATTTTGAGGTGCTGTACCTTGTTTTTTAAGTGGCTAATCTGGACAGTTATGCAAACTTGGCTTTGATACCTGATTTCAGTCAGCTTCCTCTGAAGCCTACTGAAGACAATGGAAAAATTCAGACTTAACTAAGTTTTGTACCTCAAGAAGTTCAACTGAAGTGAGTGTATCAATCTGAAGAGTATAGGACTATTCACTCTAAAGTGTAAGCGGTGGCATTTGGCTTTGAATGATCACTTTATTCAGTTTTATACTGAATGAATATGAAACGAGTGAAAGATGGGCTTGAGGCTAGGAGTTTAAAAGGAGCTTGAAAGTGGAATGACCATATCTCGGTGACTTTAAAAGGAACTGGAACCTTATTACCTAAACTAACTCTGAGCACCACATGTCACACAGGCATTATAAGAGCTGTGATTTAAGATGCAGGATGTCTGCAGTTCTCCCTCTCCTTTCTTTGGGATCCACAGACACATTAAGTCCAGCTTAATTCCATTTCAAGAGTGTACCAAGTTAGTTCAAAGTAATTGCCTTAATGCTAGTTCAGAAAGGACTCACAGAGATACACACATTTTTTAGCAAAATTGTAAATTGCAGTGGTAAACTGCAAAGATCCCACAGCATCAACAGAGGGGTCTGGAAAATTCCAGGAATCTTCTTAGCAAAATACTCTGTCTTATAAATTGTTCAGAACATTTTCTCATTTTTAAAATTGTTTTTTTCTGTTGTACTTAATAATCTGAATTTTATTTTCTAAATATAGCTGGTCATTTCTCACATTTCAAGATTTGTCTTAATTCCAAACTTGAATAGATTTCATTGTGAGCTACTTGAAATGTTCCATTTTGACTTAATTAAAAAAACCCAGCATTTTTGTGTTCATTTTCCATTTAAACTGAGAAGTACAGAATGTCATCCTCCCATATCATATGTCCAAACACTTTATTCGTAGTGTATTTAAACTTTCCATTGAGACTGTGTGCCACTTTTTTTTTTTTTTTTTTTTAGATTTCATCAAGCCCTATTCTTGATTAGGCATTGTTCACTGCTGATGATATTTAACATCACAGTAAGGTGGACACTGCATGTCTTTCATAGTGTATTATTTAAGACTGCCTGTGATCTAATCTCTTTAACTCAATGCCTTTAGCAGCTGAAGCACTTTTGATGTGCTCCTGGACAGCATCTTCCAGTCCAGCTTCATGCATAAGGAATTCATTTTGTGCATTCTGAGATCACTCTGTGATGTGAACAGATGTGAGAAGAATTTGAAATTCTCTTCAGAAGTGTATGCCAGGTCTGAAATAAACATTAATGTACAAACACCCTCTGAAAGGCGATTCCCTAGTGTAATTTTTGTTTAATCAAGAGAAAAATATCTTTGGAAAATGTGCAAGGGAAATTGAAAATGAGATTTATGTTTTCATTTATTCATTTATGAAACACCTAATTTAGAGTGAATGATGCTAACTGTGTTGCAGTATAGAACAATGAGGCCATTTTCAGTTGAAAACAAGGATTAGTAATTGATGTAGATATCTATAAGCTAACGTGTGAATTCTCCAATGTATTATAGAGAAGGCAATTAATGTAGTCAATGTTGTGATCAGTGGCACAAAGGGCAACTGATTGAATCATCAGTGGTGACTCCTAAGGGCCAAGAGACACAGAAATAGTGGAGTGAGTTCAGTGATGGGCCACAAAGATGACTAGGTGATTTGGAAATTTCGACATGAAGAGATGCTGAGAGAACTGGGGTTGCTCAGCCTCAACAAGAGAAGGCTCAGTGGGGACTGGTACTGGCAGATATCATCAATGTGTATAAATATCTGACTGGGGATTGGGATAGAAAGATGACAGAACCAGACTCTTATTGTTGCCCAGTGACAGTAGAGACAGATATGGACACAAACTGAAATACAGAAAATTACATTTAAACATGAGATTTTTATTTCTTTTTTTTCTGTGAGGGTGATAGAACATTGGAACAGGTTGCTTAGAGAGCTGTGCAGTCTCCATCCTTAGAGATATTCAAAACCCAGCTGGACATGACCCTGAGAAGCCTGCTGTAGCTGACATTGCTTTGAACAGGGGGCTGGACTAAACCATCTCTAGACGCCACTTACAACATCATCCATTCTGTGCTTTTGTGACTCACTAAGTGCTTTCTTTCCTTTGTATCAAAGGAAAAAAAAAAGTCACGTGTTTGCATTCTTGCAGAGCACAGTGTCCAAGAGTTGTAGCTTCTACAGGGTAACTGAAATTCAAAACACCCGAGAATGCATTTTCCAGGAAAATTATTTACAATGTAGGTAACTTAGCTAACACTGCAGTGAGATGTGTCTCTATCCATAAAAGCCTACCATGTGATCCACTGAAGTTAAAGGCGTTACTTTAAAACAGGAGCCTTTCAGCTATTTTAATGTCTGTTACTTTTGAATTTACAGTGACTGTAATGTTTTTGAAAACTGTCTTTTACTTGTTTGAAATAACCTAAATTCTGTTATTTACTTGCGTTTGTGATGTTTGGTAGTTAACAATGTAGTCTTCCAATGGTCAGAGAAATCCTGTCTATAACAACTACTATTATTTATATTTTTTGATAGATTTTCATTAGCTTTAAGTACAGCAGCCTATAACTTGCGGCACTGTGTATCTACTTTATATTCATATATAAGAAAAGTGACTGAAAGATGTCTTTAAATTTACTGTATCCACAAGCTATCATTCTAAACATAACCTCTTGCTCTATGCACTTCCCTTCTCTGTAGCATTTCTCTCTCTCTTCCTTTGCTGCCTGGAAAGCAAAAGCCAGCAGCAAAGGCAACAACAAAAAGTTAGGGCTTTTTAATGAAACACTAGGGTACATTGGAATGGACTGCGGAAAGTCTAAACAATAACTATTGATTATTACATTTAGCTTTTTACACTTCAAGTTTCTAATAAGTCAAGTACAGAAAAAACAGTTGTACAAGTATTCACAGTAGGTGATAAAAAAGAGGCCTAACCCTGACTGAACTAAATTAATTAGAAAATACATCAATATGCTTACCAGTATCAGACCTACAAGTTATCCACAAGTTATTCACAGAAAGCTCTGAATACTCCTTTTAATGATGCACTTGTATGTGATTTACTACTGTTGGATGAAGCCTAGAGGATTTGAGAGCATACATTGCTTTGTTTAGATGTCTAAGCAGTCTTGCTCAACTTGAGGCAAATTCTCACATGGTCAATATTGGCATTGTGAAAAAAAATGCTTGCAGGCACAACACTTTAGAAGGAGCTTTTTTGGTGAAAAAGATAATGTAGAATTTTCTGAAGAAGAAATAGCAATATGATGCAAATAGTTGAAACATTTTATAAGTAATCATTTTTTAAAATACAGATTATTTTTTACCTTATGTAGATGATCTAAACATAATAGTCATTATTGCCTCTTTAGTTCTGTTTCAGAATAGTACATTTGCTTATTGACATACGAAAACCTGTGTGATGCCCATGGAAAGTTGCAATCACTATTCCCCAGTGGAAAGCCTCTGTTTTCAATCACACCCATGTGTCTATACAGTGATTTAAACAGAGACAGAGAGCAGAATTTTCTGCTAGATTTATTAAATAATACCTTAATTTAGGGGAAAAAAAAACGACAACTTTTCAGCAGATTCTTTCCTATAAGCTTATTTACTATATGTGTTAATTAGGACAATGGATGATTCATTAAATGACACCTTAATTATTTTAACAAGAGACGACATCTTATTTTTCATTTTCATGGCTGCTGCTTTTGTACCCCATGTAAAAATCTAACCTTTCAGAAAATATTATTGTACAGAGACTATAAAACTAGAAAAAAGCTCTAGGCTTGCCCCTGAAAAGGAAATCTCACCAGGTGTGTTCATTTCTGCTTTGTTCTATGGGAATTGATAAAATCACACTATGGTTGCCTGCTTGGCACTTTGCTCCTTGCCTCCTGATAGTTTTACTGGGGGTGGAGGGTTGCCTTGGGCACTGGGAAGATTGCTGTGGTTTCCTCAGCCTTGCTGCTCTTGGGCCGCCTGGCTGGCAAGGTGGGTGCCTGGCATGTGCTGCCAAGCACACTGGGAAGAAGTCTCAGGACCTCCACTCCAATGGGGCTCTTAGGGGTCTGGAAAAGAGCCTATTATCCCATCTTGAAAAATAAGTCAGTGAGAATGTAGATCAATTACAGAGTACATGACAATAAAAAACCTTCAATCTAAGTCTTGTACATTACCAGCAAACCAGTGATAATCAACTTTTAGTCCTGTTCCCTTTCCTATTTTACAGGCTCTTCAAAATTAGGAGAAAATCACTGAAACGTTCTGTTATGCTTAGTTATTTTGAGGCAGCTTTTCTTTTATTGTAAAAATGAACTTGGTATGAAGGATGGACCTGATGTAAAATCCTATACCAGGGACTGAAACCATGATGAGTTTCAAAAGTAAACATAAATTCTAAGTTAGTAGCTGTGCCTTATAAGATATATTTGCAAAATTCAATGAAATAAATTTTAAATTCAAATATCTTCCCTTGAAAGAATTGAAGTAAAGATGTAGTTTTTTGGTTCACTTTGTTTGTGTTTTGTGTTGTTTTGTTTTTTCTCAGCAGATTAGTTACTCCATTTTTAAACCCTTCTCCAGAAATCCCTATATTCTTCTTTGGGCAAAGAAGAACTGGATAAAAATCCACTCCTATTCTATTAATTGATCTTTTAAATTGATCTCTGGAGTCAAACACAGTCAGTCAGGGTGCACTCTTCTTTTTCTGACGGTGTCAACCTCTGCTCAGCTAGACACTAAAAGACCAGAAAAGAAGGGCACTTTACATCCCTGGATGTAAGGGGATACCCCATCCCTGGAGGTGTTCAAGGCCAAGTTGGATGAGGCTTTGAGAAACCTGGTCTAGTAGAAGGTGTCCCTGCACATAGTAGGGGAGTTGGAAATAGGTGATCTTTAAGGTCACTTACAACCCAAACCATTCTATGATTCTATGATTCTACATCATCTAAATCTAACCTCTATTAGTTTAAAACCATTACCCGTTGTCCTGCTGCCACAGGCCCTACAAAAAATCCTGTCCTCATCTTTCTTATAAACTCCCTTTAAATATAAAAGGCCACAACTGGGTCTCCCTGGAGCCTTCTTTTCTCCAGGCTGAACAACGCCAATGCTCTCAGCCTGTCGTCATAGGGGAAGTGCTCCAGCCCTCTGATCATCTTCGTGGCCCTCCTCTGAACTCGTTCCATCAGGTCCATGTCTTTCCTGTGCTGAGGACTCCAGAGCTGGATGCAGTACTGCAGGTGGGGTCTCACGAGAGCAGAATAGAGGGGGAGAACCACCTCCCTTGACCTGCTCATCACGCTTCTTCTGATGCAGCCCAGGACACAGTTGGCTTTCTGGGCTGCAAGCACACATTGCCGGCTCATGTTGAGCTTCTCATCAGCCAGCACCACCAAGTCTTTCTCCACAGGCCTGCTCTCAACCCCTTCATCACCCAGCCTGTATCTGTGCTTGGGATTGCCCTGACTCAAATGCCAGCACCTGATACTCTTCTGGTAGCAGATGGTTTTCTATAGCCTCAGACTTTATATAAATGTAGAAAATATTCAGAGAACAACCCACTGCCATAGTGATAACCTTATATTCTTATAAGGAGGATGTAACCACTTTGCTATATAACCAGTCGGCTATATTTTGCCTCAGGGAAATCTAAAGAGCCACAGTTCCCCCGTAAGAGACACACTGTGATGTCCTGTGCCTGAATCTTTAACACTCATTTACTGGGCCATTAGTCTACCAGCAATATTTTGGTCACCTCGTGCTGTTATATCAATTCTACTAAACTGCAATACTTTGTAATTCTGGGGAAGTATGATACTTGCTGTAGTACTCAGCGGTGTGCACTGGACAGGAAAATAAGCAAAAAGTAGGAGTCAAATCCTCCTCACCTGATCTCTCTGACAAGGAGCAGAAGATACACGGTTCTGATTTACCCCATGTTTTTCCCACTACATATATATGAACATATAATTTATCTATTTTAGTTAATGAGAGTGTAAATTGTTGGGTATTGTAATTGTCACTATATATATAATTATATGTATTATGCAAATATCTATACTTTACTATGCAGATAGCTATACATGTAACCATATGTCCTATCCATTTTCTTTTCCCATATTCTAGATATGCTGTTCATGTTGTGCTGTGCTTAATGTGTGTCTGTTATGAGACTGAGGAACACTGGATATAGTAAAAAATGATAGTTAAATTATAATACAGAAGTTCTGAGAATGAGAAGTGCCAGTTTTGACACTCTAATAAAATGTGTGTAATTATAGAGCATCAATTCTAGCTCTGTCTAGCAGTCGTACCACCACATTGAATAGTCTTATTCTTTCTGATCACACAAACTTAAGAAGACTGGGCTGGCACATAAAGGAAAAGGTAAACTGTGCTGGTTATGTGGTGGACTGGCTGTTTTTCAGATGGAATGTAAAACAAAACCTTGTTTTATAACTTCAAAGCTCTTATGGCACTTTGTAAGATGTAGGTTCATGTCAAAATACCAAAATACCATTTCTCTGAGACTATCAGTTCACACTGCAGCTTCTAATCAAAAAGTAACCCTATATCTTTAGGTGCCTTGAAAGGTGTAACACTTGAATGAAAGTGATAAATTTTTTGTATGTCTTCTGCCTCGTACAACTCAGTTTAGTTTGTTAAGTAATTAATATTTATAATTCTCTTGTAAGTTCTTTAATTAAATGTGCCATGAAGTAGCAACCAGCTACGGTTGCTAAAATTGTTCTCTTTTAGTTTGGCAAATAGTATTCTTTTTTTTTTTCATCCAGAAAAATCCGGTGTAGATGAGGCGTACTTGATTTCTTGCCATTAGAAATATCTGTCATGTCAACTATGTCACCAAGAGCTCACTAGAGAGATTGCTACATACATACTTTAGTGATATTTATTGGTAAAAACAGAAAAATCATCAGAGATGAGGTACAGTGAAGACAATTATGTTTGTTCTCATCTATCTCAGAGCAGATGGTACATGAAGGCATTTGAACTTCACTGGTGTTGTAGCAGGTGAAGAAAGGTTGTACAAGAAGCGAGGAGGATCCCCAATTAATCATGTGGCCACAGGAACCTCTCACATCCTATCAGCTACTGCAGACACTATGCAAGACAGCTTACTTTACCAGTAGATCTTAATCAGCTCTCTTTATTTTCCTGCATTGGATCTCAGAGATCGACATCCTCTTGATTCATGCTATAGTGGCATAGGTTTAACCACAGTCCAGCTTCTAGAGAATATGTTCTATTAAAATGCAGCAGTTTAGCAACGAAACAGACTGAATTTGGGCCTTAACTGGCTCCTTGGCCCCAAGCTGTCTAAGCACTAATATACAAACATATGAAATTGAAGTTAACAAATGGGGCAATCAGGTAGAATACGGTGACTTATAAATAAATGTCAGCAAAACTCTTGGAGAAAACACTACCTATGAATAGCTAACAAACATAATATTTTAAGAAAGAGCAGGAGAAGCATAAAGTTGCCAACCAGAATTGTTCAAAAGTTACCATAATTTGCCCTCTTATGCACACGTATTAAGTATTGTATGGAATCTGTGAATTTACACAATTTCCCCCCATGCTTTCATATCATTTAATACATGGAATGGATGATGTTTACTTAATGCGCAGCTATTCGAGACTTTGTTTCTCCCTTGTGGTCCCAGGCCTTATTTATTATAGGAAAGTTAAATCTGCTCTAAAAGCAGAATTATTAATTTTCTCATGGTCTAGGCCACTCTCCAAAGAAATACATGAATGCCTTATGCACATAGGGTTTGACACAATGCTGCCAGCTTTTTAATCCATTGTCTACTTTAAGGCACTTTTGAGAAGACTTCTCTTCTGGAACAGAAGTACTATTTTAGTTTCAATTTTACATGACAAGTTACCAAGACAAGGAAGAGAAAGTGTACAAATTTTCAGCTTTCATAATGAAGTCTGTAAAACTGGAAAAATCTGGAAAAGGTGAGGTACATGAGACCATTATCTTAGGGAAATGCTTCTCAGTGAATGAAGCAAGTGTCAAGTAAATTTAAAAAAAAAAAAAAAAAGGAAGTGGGATCAATCTGCCATTGATTTATATTTATATTTATCCTTATCTAAATCTGTATATAATTTAAATTTAAATTCATCTGCCGTCTACTGCTACAATTTCTGTCCACTGGAAATTAAAATCCAGTTGTTTACCTCATGGTGAATTATTCTACGTACAGATACTTCATTTATGATTAATCAGAAATTGTAATTGAGTGAGCTAGGTATATGCATTAATAAGACACATTGATGGAGCCCACTAATCTCAGCCCACAGATTTTAGTGACCTCAAACTCCCTCATTGTGTATGTGCAGATATTTTGCTTCTAAACAGGGTTGGTTTTTTTTTGCCTTGCTTCCTACTCAACCCTGTAATTGGCTACTCAGTTCCTAATTAATATTAATGAGTCAGTTTACCCTGGGGAAAGTATTCAACAAAGCAAAGTCTACCAATTGCACATGGCTCATTAAAGTCACTCGCCTTACTTTAAATATTTGAGAGGATACTTCAGAAACATAAATAACTCATTAAACTAGCTACATCACCTTCCTCCTTCAGTGTTTTCATGTTCTATATGAAAGCTGTCTGCTGTGTATATAGGAATGTATTTAATCTCATGCCTTAGCCACCATCAAAGCACATTCATGAAATTTATGTTTTCATACATGTTTTTGAGAACTAAAATAATGCATATAGATTAAAATAGCCATAAGCCAGAAAGAATAATTTATTTGGGAAATAAATTTAAAAGGACTGAGGAAATATCTTTCTTGAGTTGTGCGTGTTCTCTTCAATAAATACCAGGCTCAATGAATGTGTACTGCCAAATCTACAACTTGACCTGAATGACTTGGTATTAAGTACACAAACAGACACGAAAATAAGCAAAACCATTAAATTCAGCAGTCTTCAACTTCCCTGGAAGTCCTGAGCTAGAGAATTTTTCCAAGACAGGCTATAGAACACGTGCTTAAAAACAAGATCCACAGATGCCAGCGTGAAGGCTGCCTCTACAAATAAGCAGCAAACACTGAAGAGAGTTCCACAGCTTGTATGTATTTAGATGCTCTTTGGTACTCAGTTACTCTCAGATATTAATATCAGATGTCCGTATATACCAAGATAAGCATCTCCAGAAGTTCTGTGTCCCAATCGAGTCTGACCATTGTCACAAAGCAAAAGGATGATTTTTTTTTGGCAGTCTGTGCACCAAGGGCACCGAGGGCCTGTGTTCAGACCTGTCCACTGCCTAGCTTGTAACAGAGACATGGACTCTGACCCTGACACAAACACTTGGGTGGTTTAGGTCATGCCCAGAGGTGTGAATTTGCTCATTTTCAGAATATAGTCCTGGTGTAGGGAGGGAGGTGTGATTTTTAAAAAAGTCATGGATGGCAAACAGTGGGAACTGGATGTGTGAAGTCTCATACCAAGGCCAAAGTGAAAAATGCTACTGTCTCAGAGAAAGTTTTTCTCCAACAGAAGAGGTGTTTGGAGACAGTAGAGACAAGGGAGGTAGGAACCGGCAGACACAGCTCAAATTTTTTTTAGGCTGTCCACTGAAGCCAAAAAGTGACAGAGGTTACAATGTTTTTAAACATAAAGCTGCAGGAAGTAGTCCACAACCATAATAAACTTCACAGTTGCAGAGAAGAGGACGTTACCTTTGCAGGTATCAGCCCAGCTGCCTGGGATAGCAGGAGAGAAAGTGCTTGTAGCACCCATGTAGCACCTCAGAGTGTCAATGCCGTGTCTGCTCATCTCTTCTCTGCTCAGCTCAGGGTCACCCCTGGGGAAAAAAAACCCTCCCTGTTCCAAGCACAGAACTAAAAAAGGAGCAAAATGTCCAATTGCTTCTGGAGTCTCAGGAGGAGCAGAGTCTCACTAATATCCCTGTGAGCCTGCAAGAGTGACATGCTGCTTTATAAGCTTCACCATCGATCAGGTGCTGAGGGTACTTTTTCTCTCTGTGTAAACACAGGCACTGGCTGGTTCCAAGCAACAGACTGAAGAATTACATCTATTTGCTGGCAGTATGTATTTTGTATCACTCCCAGGAAAGACTTTCATTTGCAACACACAGGCAATAATTTTTGCCAAGTGGCCTTATTATGATTATTATTTGTTGTATATTGTTCTCGACACATTTATGCCAAGATCTGGGCCTGCCTAAATGACCTTGCAGTACACAGGATCGCTCCACACCCAGGGAGGAAAGTCCTGTTTCTTTTTGGTGAGAGGTTTGGATATTTCTGAACAATTAATTATAGACATCTATACTTTCCAACTTTATTCTGCAGAGAAATTTCTGGTGTTATCAGTAATGTTTAGGCACTTCACTGGAACAAATTAGATTTTTTTTTGTAACTGAATGCTTTTATTGTAGTTTTGGTGTGCTCACTAAGTTTTTTTGCACCAGTTTTATGTTGCAAGTTATTAATATTGTTTTTATTTTATTAATAGTTGGTAAGCAAATAATGATTTGTTTCTGGCTAATAACAGAAGAAGAATGTCAAAAATATAAGAATGATAGACAGGAAAAATGAGGATGTAAACAGTAGAATATCTTTCGAATTCTAATTGAGTTTCTACTACAGGCAGTTGGTTTCAGTGAAGTTACCAATTTCAAAAGGTCTTGACCAGCATCTTAAAAACCTTTCATCAGTACAGTAGAAAATTGCAAATATGGATATGAAAACAACACAGGAGTTGGAAGAAACTTTGTGCACATTTATATACTTAAAGAAAACTGTGCTTCTGCTTATGACCTTAGCCAGCATAAAAATTCATGTATCTTTATAGCACTTTAGAAAGCATGTCCCCTTAGCGGCAGCAAGGCTCAGTGGGGGAATTCATGGTGTAATGGCATAGTGTGCAAACAGTAACATCTATACCTGGCCGAGTCCGCTAATTGTGTCCCTCTGGATACAGGGGCCTCGTCTGAACACATTCAAATTGTCCTAGAGTGCATATGCCTGGAGCTCTTCCAAGTTCATTCCACTTCATATGTGCTATAAAAATAAACTCAGAGTATTGCACTTCATTCATTTAAAAGCACTTACAAGTGTTATGCTCAGTTTGGGGGTTTAGTAATGTGAAATACTACAGCTACAGTGCAGTTGCTTTCCAGATAGCTTCTAGGTACAATTCAGGAATGAGGTAATTAGCTACCTACGTAATTATGCTGAGTACTTTCACAGTGTAGTGAATCTTTCCTTACAGACACACACAATCCAGACGACCTTAGTGTCCCAGTACAGTGGACCCTACTGTCCTGTGATGTCTGTCTCACATGAAGGACATATGTAGAAACAGGTTACTGCTGTTGCTATTTTAACATCTAATTTCTGTGCATTTGTAGCAATGTCTTGAGGCTACTAGATAAGTAGTTGTACTCCACTTGGCATATTAAGCTTACATATATTACGAAATTCCTCCCCATGGAGTTCTGAGACAAAAAAGAACAAGTGAATACAAGAAGAGGAGAAAACAACTCTGGATACTGGAGGGACTGCTCTGTGTCATCAGCTGCAGTGACAGCACACTGGCAATACAGCCATTGCTTTTAATAAGCATAGTTTTCATATCAGTGATTTCTATGGCTTTTGAGTTGTTTGACACGTGCAAAAGCAGCATACAGTATAGTGGGCTTCAGCAGCTGAATGGTTAAAGTGCTCAAAATATTATCCAAAGTACTGCTTAATAGAAATATTGCAGTAGTTGTAAAACATTTTTTTAATTTTTTCCCATAACAAACAAATTCCTTAAAATACACTTTGGACAGATTCTCCCTTTTTCTCACCCATGGGAAATCATTTATGAAGGGACAGGGAAATATCAATCTTATCAAACAGTATAGGCAGAGATACACACTTGATGCACTCTGACACACAGAGATAACACAGGCTCAAGAGGTATGATGTTGTATATCTGTGGCTCCCAACTGCAGAATTTCCAGCTTGAAAAGTAACAGCTTTAAATTCTTTGAAGAAACTGGAGTAAAAGAGGTTGAAAGGGGGAAAAATATAAAAGAGAGGGGGAAAAAAAGAAAATCTGTAATAGAAATTGCTTCTTCTGCCTTAATACATAAAAAGTTGAGTTTCCTATCGGTTGCACAGGTCCAAATCTCCACTGTTCCTGAGACTTCAGGACTGTAACTGACAGCAAAATTTGGTCCAGCAAAAATAGTTATATTTTCTGTTGTAGCCACCTTACAACAAGCACTGTCCTTTAGAAACAACCTTTGGAAATTGAATATTCTCTTGCTGCCTTTTATCAGAGAACAGCAGCCCACCAGAGCTCACTGTAGCTTCCCAGGGGTGCCTGCAGACATTACCAGACATGAGCAGGTCAAGGCACATTAAAACACCAGAAAATCCCAGACAGATCACACCCAGAATTTACCTTTAATTGTCCTCTTCAGGCAAATGTTCTTGCATAAATTCAACTTCATGCACACCTGCCAGCAAGTTTGTAGATTAAAAAAAAAAATCTTTTTCAGGGATGAATAGTAAATCCAAATAAGACAGCCTGGAAGTACAGCCACATGAAAAATTTGTTGTTATTGCTGCTGATGGGGAGGAACACACAAGCAGAAACTGAAATACTACTTAGAAGGGGAATAAGTAGGAATATGCAATAGTTAAGACTATTTTTGCAAGTGTTTAATATTTAGGTTTTGTGAACCTTAACTTGCCTGGGAATATGTAAATGGGCTTGTTTCTGTGGAGGCCTTTGAAACATTTTCAAAAGCGCTTAGGGAATATAAGACCCTCACTTTTGGAACAGACTTAAGCTCAGTTTTAAAAAAAATGCATAGGTGCCTAAAGGTTCATAAATGAATTTTTGGCAGGACCATTCCCTTGAGGTCATTAGTGTAAATGAAAGTACAAAAGAGCATTCACAAAAGCTAACTTCAGCTTAGCAAAGCCCATTTCCTCAGCCACCCTCCAGAGTCAATGGGAAAGAAAACTCCTGTGGAGAGTTATTAGGAATGAGCAATGTGTCTGTGTTAAGGGATGCAGCAAGTGTGACCAGCCTCTGTTCTGGAGTGAGACCAGGCACCTGACTGCATTCCCGGGAAGAAAACACAATTCAAGGTGTTGAAAGGGCCCAAGCACTCCAAAGGAGAAGGGAACAAGGCTGGAGGGTTGGGGTAGGTGAAAAATACTTCAGATTACGAATGTTGATGGGTGGCAGATAATTGTGTGTATGTGTGAATGTCTGAAACCGAATGTTTGAATTCCCAAGCACAAGCCTACTGCCTGCTACATACAACTGGTACAAGCTGGTTGTGAATTTTGATAGCACTTGGAACTAGAAAGAAGTGACATATACTGAATCATTTAGAGACATGAGGCAGGACCACCAGTTAGGAGACTGATCACATTTTGCTTCTGCAAACAAAGTGTTCAAATGGGGAAAAACAGGCTAGAAAGTGAAGAGAAGATTCTGGCAAAGGAGAGAGCCTAGAAATGCACCAACAAACACGTTGGTGATGATGCCTGAGATCGGTAGCTGTGGGCAGCTTCATAGCACACAGCTGGCATGATTCTGCCCAGCTTTCCCAGCAATGTGTGGATGTGGCTTTGGAAAGTGCGTGAAATAATCAAGAAGGGTAAAAACCCTAAGCTTGGAAGGTCTTAAATAAATCCCAGTATTCAAATCTGTACAGATTGTCACACATTCTGTCTCACCCATGACGAGGGTTCACCAGGAATAACCGTGCCGGATCAACAGGACTTGCATCATCTTCTGAAAAATGTTTTCAGTCTTAATGGGTGACAAGGGTGCCCAGCGAAGTCAGTCTTTGCTCATGTCAGTGATGGTCTGCATTCAGAGGACAGAGGGGACCTCAAAGCCCATAATGCTAAGAGATGTAGAATAGATTCATAACAATGTTTGGAACAGAGTCTGAAGTAGTGTTGGGTCTAGATTTTACACTGGCATAGGTGAATACATTTTTATAAATATTTTGTTTAGTGATACTGTTTTGAGTTTGCTTGCATTAGGCTGGTAAAAAGAAATCAGTCAGTTCAGGTGGTTTGGACTGGAGATCACGGTTGAGCAACAGGAACAGTTTCAGTTTCATATTATGAGGTTTTTGTTGATTTTTTTTTTTGTTTTGTTTTGATTTTGATGTTGTCTGGCTATGGTTTTTACCTGAAGCTTGCCAGGTGAAATTACCCCCAAACCAACCTGCTATAGAAGAAGCTTGTATCTTGAGATGCAAAACTATGGACTTTTGACCAATTCTGCTGCTCTTTTTAGCTTTTCCTCTGAGATTTACACTCTCTGTATGGTTTCTGTAATTGCAATGTTCAATCATCTCATAGACATTATTTCACTGTCTTATTGACTGAAATTATGGCTCCTATTCACATCTGATAATGGTTCCCATTTTGATTCATACAATTCAGATGCTTCACAGCAGTAGCAGCAAGAGAAACACATTGTAATTATTTTGCAAACCCTTTCTTTCTGGTGTCATTTTATCTCTCATCCCTGAATGCTCTTTTTGTACATACACATCCCATAATATACACTTAGTATTAGAAACAAGGAAACAACTATGGAATGGGAGTCATGTTAAAGTAATGCACTTTGACTTAAGTGCTTTGTTATCACCAAAACCACTTAATTGAAGTTTTTAATTTTGTCAGTCATTCATTTGGGGTTAAATCCACTCAGCTGCAGTGGATTTATGCCTGATGCAGTTGAGAAGGGGAAAATGAGGTGCAAACTGACTTAGAACTGGCTGCTATTCCAGTTTTACCCCCCTGGCATGAAGAACGTGTACTTTAAATTAACAATTTAGCTTTATGTCGCACAAAAATGCACGTTAAGTCACATGTCTCCTACGGCTAAAAAGGAGTCAGGAAACACCTGAGAAATTGTGAAACCTGCAAAGTATACCTGTAACATCCAGGACAAATACTGGTATTTAAATGATCCAGAGAAAGTAACTCCAGGTAGCTTGATGATGAGATTTTTCTTCTTGGTAATAGCATTATAACATTGACTGTTATTTTGCTACCTATCTGCTTTAAGGTCCAAGTGCTTTTTTATTATTTTTTTTTTTACATATTAGTTAACCTCTTATGGTTTATATTGTATATTATTTTTATCCTTCCTAGTAGAAAGCTTTTTGTTCTTTATGTGTTAATTTAATTCTCTTGATTTTGGACTCCATGTCTTAAGTGGCCAGGTTTATTTTTAACCCTGACCCGTTCTTCAGATTTCCTTTATGTGAAATAGTGTCAAAACATTCCACAGGGCAGAGAGAAATCTGCATTAGAGCTGGCTGACACACTGTATATACCCACTTTGCTACCTGGATGTAGCTACAGCATTCCTCAAGGGAATTCCCAGTGGTGGATGGACACAGACACAACACAAGCATATACATGATGTTTATAATCTCAGACCACTTTTTAAGCTCAATGGAAGTTAGCTCTAGTCCTAGTCATTGCTCTGTTTTATGGGTAGTTTGAGTGAGTTATGTGCTTACACTGTGCAGAAAACACCTTCCTGTCACAACTACCAAATGCCTTACTTATGACTGCTGTGTCTGACATCCTTGTTATGAACATTATTTCATGCATGTTTTGGCTTGACTTTGGTGTAACTATGCTGACAAGCTCCCTCTGCAGGGTAATTTATTTGCTGTTGTCTTGGTTTTGCCAGTCTTAATTTCAGGTTATGGTGGCAACAGCTTGTACTCTCTGAGGCTTTACAACATCTAGTGGATGCTTATATAGTGGGACTGGGAGAAGCTAACTGCTCAGAGGTAAAACACTCGTTTTCTAGCTCTGCAGTGCTGTGAGTGGGAGAGTCAATACAGGCATTGGGCATAGGTATAGACTGCCATCACCACCAAGAGTTGTCTAAAAATAAAAGGTGTTAAGCTAGTAAAGCTGAGTGTATAACTACTCTTTGTAATAAGAAAAGGCAAAACTAGGGTGCAGCAATATATGGTCATATGGACAATATAATTGGTCCAAGGTGGAGTTAAATTTAAACTCAAAGTCAAAAGCATGAAATATATATCTTGTAAAAATTAAATTAGCTCATATCTGAAATGTTTTATCCTGACCTGGTGCAGATAGAACACAACCATTGATTTTGCTGGAAAAAAATCCAACTCATATCACTTGGGGAATCTGCCCTCCCATCGGCATTGAGGGTCTGAGATGCCTACTGAAATTAGTGGGAATTGCTGATGTTCTTAGAACAAACTCCATAGGGTTGCATTATTTTAACTTGTTACTTTTTTTCTTTTTAATGTGTTAGCTATTATTGTTATAAGGGCCAGCAAAAGGACAATATCCTGCAACACAGCAAAATTTTATCTTTTTGTGACAACCTCTTTAGCGACAACGACTTTCCTCTGAAAAAGTTATTCTACAATGTATTGAACAAGATCATAGAATCATAGAATGGTTAGGGTTGGAAAGGACTTTAAATATCATATAACCACTTCCAGTGAACTGAGAATGAGATTGTGAAGTATCATCAGAAAAATATTTTTCAACATTGCCATCTGTAGTATTCAATGTATTCTCTAAAAACATCTGGTTTAACTTAAGTTAAAAAACCTGCTTAGAATTTTTTTCCAGGAGAGAATGATATCACCAGTAATGGAGTGTTCTTTTGAAGTTTCTTAAAGTAATGCATTTGCATATATTTTATTGCTAGTCAATATCTAGCTTCTGGGAAGAGAAGCACCAAAGAGAGATGAAAATCTCCAAGCACTATTTATATAACAATGTGTGGGCCTGATTGTGACTGAGCAGAGCATGGCCCTTCCACGGGATGGATCAGTCCTTAATGCAGATTTTTAGAGAGCCACTTCAGGAACAGATGCCCGGACAGCAGAGTCTTCTCATCTCTTTGGTAGGAGCATTGCTGAAGGTTACTAAATAGCTGTTCCATCTCCCGTACACAGTGGTGTCAGCTCAACTTGGCTCTTACCACAGGCACAGGCTAACACAGTTGTAAAAAACTGGCTTCTCCCGTTTAAGGCAAACTTCATTCTCCTCCGATCAGCAGTAAGGGGAGTAGCTACTGTTCATCAGACCTTTGAGTTTTATAGGTAAAGACCTTTCTCTGGCCTTATGAAGCTTATCTTGGATTGTATATATTAGTACTTAAAAGTCCGTTAATCCTAAATGAATGTGCTTTACTAGAAACTTTGCAATCAAAAGGCAGGGTTACTGCTGAAGAAAACAGAGGGTATCCACTTCTTACCTGATATTCCCCCTGACATTTCAGTATCCAGCCTCTCTCGAGCAGTGTAGCTGCAGAAGCAGAGATAGGAAGATATGGAGTGACTGAGTCATCTCTGACATTTATTTTGAGTCTTGAAAACAATATTATGCATTTACAGTGCAGTCACTTTTCAAATTGAATTTATCCTTGTGGACTTTTACAGCTTTCTTCTTATCAGGTGATAAGACTGTTCTGATTTTTGCTCACATTTATTTTCTAGTCATGCTTCATAACCACTTGAAGGTCTCCTATTCAGGAGGAAGAGTTTTGTTAGGGCACACAGACCAGTCCAACTAACCATGCCTGTGAACTGCAGGAAAGGTCAGTAAATTATTCAAGTTAGCAATGCTCTGGTTTAGCAGTCCATCACTGAAGAAAACAAACATAGTGCATTAAATTTAGCATATTGCTGAAATAAGAGTTTATACAGTATGTGAGGAAATTTCAGACCACTAATACAAAATAAATTATTTGGTTTTCTTTAAATTCCTTCAGATTATCAGCTGGTTTTCCCACTGAGCAATTTTCTTCTGTTAATCCAACAGCTGCTATCAGCAGTAGGCAACTGATTCATCCAGCTAGTGTTTTCCAGTAGCTGCTCTGAATTAATTCTGCACATCAATTTACAAACAAATCCAAATATGTAAGAAGGTGCCTCGATATGAAACTTTGCACAAAAACATATGAGCTACACAAAATGTCCTATGCATTATTCGTAATGCATTACCTAATATAATGCAATAATAATATATTACAACTGCAGAGGTAGCAAAAATTCTGGTTTCACTTGTAAAGAAGCTATAAAAGTCTTATTAAACAAGGAGACCTGCTGTAGTTTGTTAGTATCTTACTGTTGTGGTTTAATCTTACTCTATCCCAGCCAAAACAACAACACTTACCTTGCTGATTTTTAACTTCCACTGAATGTCTCAAGTCTTAGAACAAGATTTGTGGTATTGACTTGGTGTCAGAGTACTTTCTCAAAATTTCCTTCCTTTCTTCTTCCAGTACTATTTTCTGTGGCAGTTTTCTAATTATTGGATGTAAATCCACAGCAAACATTATACCATTTCCTATAGCAGCAGTGCGCTGCGAGGCGAAAACCCAGTCATCCATGTAATATTATCGCACCCATTACAGCATATACAAATTATTCAGTAAGTGAGGTAAATGTATGTACTCTTTGGGCTAATGATTTGTGAACATTTTTGATGCCTTGATGTTAACATCCAAAACCAATACAGTAAAGGCTGAATATATTTTGAGTAATGGTAAATCTCTGGAAAATACCTTTCACTTGAAGAATTTTTAATTGCTTGATTGAACCAAAACCCTATTATTTATGGATTAAAAATGAAGTCTGTCTACATTTGTGTGAAGCATGGTGTAGATTTTCATTGCTTTAATAGAGCAACTGAATGTCTCATTTCACTTCTGAAGACAAAGTCCATTCAGCCCCTGTAATTTAAGTACAGAAAGTTTCCCATGCCTCCTCTGCCCCTGGTCTAGTCTATTGTTCTATATAAACAATTGCCCATGTAATCAGCTTTGGGTGGTCACGAAGAGAAATAAATCAATTTACAAGCTTTTTCTTACTAAACCAGTGATTTGTAACTCCTGATTATAGCAAGTTTCAAAATATCAATATTTTATATTTGTACAGCACCTTACATCCCAATGCATTTCACAAGTGTACTCCCAGAAATGTACCAAACCTGGAAGACAGAACAACAACTTTTTCTGAGAACTGTAGGCATTTTAACTTAGAACACTTACTATTGAGGCCCATATATAGTTTATGTTCTGCTTCTATTTCATATCCAAAAGATGCTGTGCTAAGTACATCTGCTCAGTCCTACTGCATAAGGGAATAAACTGCAACAAAATGCACAGTTAGCATTTTTTCTCTATTTTTTAGAAAGCCCTGTAGGCTGGATTGAAGAATGTTAATAGGCAGCTTCAGTAGATAGAATAGACAAGCTCTCCCACCTACTGTGTACAAAACAGTCAAGGGGGGACAGATCCTCTAACATCCTCTGAGATCTCTTTTAATGAGCCTTTCACAGCTTCTGTGTACGTGAAATTAGAACTCTTACTGCTTCTCCTGCACAGCTGTACTGCAAGTGTGGATGTCGTATTATTGATACGTTTTTGTGCTGAGATTTCTAAGACAGTTTTCTGATTTGAACATCCTCAAATACACAGATCTAAATTTCAGTTCATGTACCCGAACAGTGTGTGTTTCACATATTCACAAAATTTGGTGGGACAGCAGGATTTTCTCTACAGGGTGAACCAAAACACGTTCTTCTGTGAGTAGCATGGCTAAAACTGGTTTTCTTTCCTGTGTTAATCCTGGGAGCTCTCCTTCTTTGCCAT
>NW_010108563.1:9724-17251 GCF_000699245.1 Pterocles gutturalis | reverse complement strand
GCACAGTGCCGCGTGGGGCTGGCTGGGGCTGGCCTGATGACCATCCCTCAGGCTTCTGACACACACAATGCACAGCGCTGTGCTCTGACAGGTTTTCCTTCAGGGTGAGCAATTAAACTGGGTCAATATCATCAGTGCAGCTACCTATGTGGATGCAGTTTGCAGAAAAGAAATTATCATTGAGACCACCGTACATGTCTCATTTTAGTGTTCCTTGGAAGTCCCCTATGAACACTGGATTTCACAGTAAAGCTTAAAGGTTTTTCCACCTTACATATAGTGGCCTGAAGAGTACACTGTTAAACTAGTGGATCAAGGTGAGAAGAAGAGAATTAAACCCATAATGTAAGGCCTCTGCCTTATTCCAGGACCACATTTGGGTGCCATACCTAATATTCAATCAGTACCCTTATCTGCTTGCTTTTTACTTTTTTGTCCTGTCTTCTGAAAGAGGACTTTTTGCTACCTATATTCTCACAAATGTCTTCACAGTCAAGCACTCAGACACACTCATAATATAAATATTCTAACTCGAGGTTTTAATAATATACTTTTTTTTTCATTATTTAACCTTACATGATTCACAGGTGCCATTTGACTTTCAATCACAAAAAAAACCATACTACACTAGAAATGAAATTATATTAGCTCTATTTATTCAGAAGAATAGGACTCAGCTCTAATGGTTAATCTAGAATAGGGATTGAGCTTTCCTGGTAACACTACAATCAGAAGGCTGAACCAGCCCTTTAAAATGCTTTCGCCACCTTGTGTTTTTCCTAAATCCTTTTTATTAGATTGTAGTGCAAATGTCACAATTTTGATTTTTGTTATTGGACTATATGAACATAACCAGTTTCTTAATTTATGTTGTTAAACATTTTGTGAGGAAATTGCCTATTGTGTTTTGTTGTGGTTTTCATTAATATAATGTAGCTCAGCTTCCTGTAAGATTAAATTCAAAGATGAATAACATTGTGCTCAGCTAGAGCACACCATTTGCTAATTCATCTGAGATCAATAATGATTAAATGAATAATTTAGTGAACCACTGTGCACCCTTTTCAGTTGCTTTATTTCTTTCCACAAGCTACACTTGTTATTTGCAATAATATGCAGCATTTGGAGAGTGAGAGGAAAATAAAGACCTTTTTTTCCTCTTTATTTTCCTTTATTTCTTTCTTCGTAAGCAGAAAATGAGTTTGTGTTATTTTCTTTTGAATACCTGACTGAAAATCCTTCGGGAATTTAAAGTCTCAGTATTATTCACTTTTAAGGCCCTTTTTGGACTTTTTTTTTTTTCAGTTTTTGCTTAACAATTACCTCTATGCTGCTCCATAAGATGCTGTGCAAATAAGTGATGAACAACATATGTACGGTTGCCAAACATATGCTGTTTTATATATGCATAGTGAGTCTAATACCAACAGAAAGTTGTCAGACAGATCGATCTTTTGTAGCAACTTTTGTAGCAAGTCCAAAATTCCTAAAATAAATTATTTGGACTTAAGTGTTAACAAACAATCCATAAAAAACCGTTAGCCTAGTGACCTAGATTAAAAGGCACAGGTCTTTCCAGGTATTTGGGTGTGATGCCTCTGTTCAGAGTAATTTTAATCAATAAAGACTGAAAAAAAAATCAGTCATCTCTTACCTTTTATATCCAATCTCAATCTAAAATATTTCTTAGCCAAAATCTCATGAATGATCCAGCAGCTATTCGCAGACCACATGGCGACTAAGCTAGTTCCCCTCACCCCCATAACCCAGCTCTTTTTATTGAAGATTCCATCAAAGGAGACAAGGACAGAGATTTTCATTTATACAAATGTCACCTCATTAGGTCAAATAATGAAAGTGAACAGGAAAGATGTGTCCAGTTAAATCCTCTTCCCCAGAGCAGATTAACGCACTGTTTAGATAGCCCTCTTTCCAGGGAAGTATCAACTGGGAGGTTTTTTACTCAGAAGTGAATTGAAATTATATTCCCATACTTATGTTCCTATACTTTCTTCTAACAATTAGTCTGTGAGTCAAAAGGCGGGAGGAAGGGAGGAGAGAAAAGGCAAAGAAGTACTATCAGTTTTTGAAAGATCATCAGTAAATGGATGAACAAATGAATGGACGGAGACATTCATTCACACAGCATTTTGGCTGTTCGGAAGCTTGTTCTAAGACAGATATCTCAGAGACCTTCCTGAATAAATAATTTAGGACTGCTCCTTCTGCTAATGCCACTTCTTTACTGCTATCCTTGCAGTTATTTTCACGTCTTCTTAGAGATATACTTTCAAGATTCAAGAGATAATGCAAGTCTCTAACTTTCATCTTCACTTTAAAGGGAAAAGTGATATCTTCTAATGCTTATGGCTGCAGATAATAGCTAGAAAGTGTTTTTTCTTAACGCACAGAAACTAAACATCTCTTTTTATATTGTCACATTTTTAAGGCTAATCCTGTGGGAAATGTGGAAAAGTGACACACCAGGACTGCCATTTGGGACATCATGGTCATTTAAGGAGTGTGCCGGGACATTTGATAAAAAGCACAAAGGAGATTTGTGTTTTTCTTGACCTATCAGTAGATGAAGGCTAGGAAGCATACCTTAGGACATCCTAGACAACACTTGGATCCTACATTTAGGTAAATTAACTGAATCTATCACTTGGTGTAATTATGTTGACAATTTCCTGTTTTATTGGATTAACTGCTTACTTTGAGGCATCAAATTTTCCCTCCTTTATAAAAAAACTAAGAAATCTGGCTGCAGATTGTGTATTCCAGTGTGGCAGTGGTGTCTAGCACCGTCATCCTTGTGTCCCTTCTTGGTCTAGGCCATGGATATAATACATGGAGGAAAGAATCATCAATGTGGAAAAGAAGCCTTATGTTGGTGCAAATAGCTTTTACAGTCATTGCAATTTATTCTGTATTAAAATTGGAAAATTTAGCCTTTTCACAGTCAGGCAGTAGGAGGAACTGGGATCTGGTATCCAATGCAAATGTTGTACTTTGTCAGTATTAAGTAGAAGGATATTGACTTGAACAACAGTGTTGCATGACATGTCATTACCCTGTGTCAGTGAATTAAAGTAAACAAAATACCTGGGAAGAGAAAATTAATTTGGTAATACTGCTGGTAGTCATATTGATGTATTGATTACATATTAACACAATAAGATATATAGTTATATGCAGTATATTAATTTCTACATTGACGTTCATAAATATTTTTAATATTGGGTCTAGTTGTGCCATTAAACTTTCTGTTTGGTATCAGACTATAGGGACTTTTCACCGTTGAAGAATTTGGTACAGTCCTGTTTTTTTTCATGTCTCTGTGTTTGTTTTCTTTTGGATTACAGAAAAGACAGAGCCAAGGTGGCCCTGTAGCTGGTCCTACTGGATTCACACTGAGCAGAACTTGTACTTAGGAGGGAAACTTTTCCTTGGGCTATTTATGAATATAATGTGACTCAACTGTGTGACTGGCAGATTATGAGTAAACAACTCCATTTTAAACTTTGCATTAACTTTTTTGTGTCAGTGACATGCTCTCTTTTTTTGTGTTTACCTATGTATATTAGGCATTCTCAGGTATAAATCTGAAAATGCATTTCATTTCAAAACTGAGTCATGTTGTGAAGTGATGACATGTTTATAAAGTCGTTCACTGTGCAGCATTTCGTCAGTGTTCTACAGACATAATTTCACACAATTCACACTGGGAAGTATATTTTGGAGGCATTTTCATGTCCATTAGCTGATTTGGGTTTTTGGTGTCATATTGTTTTCTGTGTGAGGAATTCCTTTCATAGACCTAGTGTTTTTTTTTCCCCAGTGGCAGCACTGTCAAGAACCCTATTTGTCAGCCTGACTGAGATATTTACAAATTGTTTTAGATTTGCACATTAACATGATGCAGAATAACCTTTTACATCCAGTATCAAGAGATATATTCTTAACACAAACAAAATCTAATAGATGAATCAAGGCACTTCTTATGCAGCCTCTGGCAATACAGGTGATGCTAGATAGGACAGCTCCACTGGGGTAGCTATAATCTTTTCATCTCTGTTTTAAGAACCTCTATTTCTACTGCCTGCAAATGTCAGATATCTAACCAATACTTACAGATAGATAGATATAGGCAGACATCATAAGTGTCTTGCTTATTTAGAAAAAAATATCAGAGAAATCACAGGGGAAAGAATTCTTACAAATAGTACTAAAACAATAGACTTGAATGAGTACAGAGGATAGATTCCTACAGTTATACTTAACAAACTATCTTGGATACCAGAAACAGTCTTTCTGTGCAACATCAAGCTAGGAATAATGCAAAATTACTTTGCTTCTTGGAAAGATGTTGGGACTATACCAAATTTTCCAGTGTAATGGAATATTATTTAGTTTTCTCACATAAAGCTAAGTAGGTCATCCCTGCACCAAACTGAAACTACAGTGTAGACGTAACTCAGGAGAGGGATATCTTTCTAGAACTGTTGCCTTTTTCCCCCCCCTCCAGTTCTAGTAGTTGATTTAGAAAGAGAGAGAATTTTTCCCATTTGACCTCATATCTTAAGACAGACATATGGAATGGTTAAGTGACTATAATTAATTTTCTCATGGATTACTATATCCATTGTAAGATGTAGTTTGTCTCCATACGGTAAAAATATTATTTGAGGGGGTTTTTATCATTTAGAATGAAATAGAGTGAGGATATCAATAGCATTTCATATACTTTAGCAGTTTAGTAACAGACTTCCTGAAAATTATTGAAATAAATTATCCCATAATTCATGATACTGTCCCATATCCTCTATGACAGTTGAGTAACACTTAGAAACTGTTGAAAGCAGTTTGTTTTCTATGGTTTGGTAAGATGTGCCTTACCAAAGCCTCAACCACTATTTTTTGTGTAAAAGGACCTTCATGGGTTTACCCTTGACTGGGAGCCGGCTCCACGCAGCTGCTCACTCATGTCCTCTCCCCCTTCCAGGGATGGGGGAGAGAATTAAAGGGGTAAAGGGAAAAGGAAGACTTGTGGGATAAGAAAAATGTAATAAATAAACTACAATAATATTGAAAAATAACAATATATTCAAATATACAAATGAGTGATACACAGAGATACTGCTCACCACCCCGATGACCAAGGCTCAGCCCACTCCCAACTAAAAATCCCAGAACAGGGAGAGTCCCAAAATCCCACTTCCAGAATGGAAATAAGATCCCAAGCATCCCAGACCAAGAGCTGACCAAGGGAGGGCGATGACCCAGTGAGAGGGACCACCCCGAAAGAGCCGACTTGGAAAGAGAACTGATCCGGAGGCAGAAGGGCTGAGCTTCCAGATAGCCCTTATATACTGAGCATGACATGCATGATATGGAGTAAACTATTGGCAAATTTGGGTCTCAGTCCTAAACCTAAGATTGAATCCTAAGCTAGGAATTGGGGCTGTGTTCCCTCCCAGCTTCTCCTGCACCTGCAGACACTGGCACAGCAGAGAGGCTCTTCAAGACCTCAGACTGTCCTGGCAGCAACTATAAACATCACTGATATCAGTTTTCTTCTTAGCACAAGTCCAAAACACAGCCTCTTACTAGCTACTATGAAGAAAGTTAGCTCTGTCTCAGTTGAACCCAGGACAGTTACCTATAAGGATTATCAAAGGAAAGCTACACTAATTTTCAGCTCGGCTCAGAGAAGTGAGTGCAAGTTCACTGTAACCAGTAACCTAAAACAATGAATGTCAATAAAATCAGTATGACAGATGAAGAGACAAGCTAGATTTAATTTAATCTGATTTTAACTGTCCAAAAATTAAATATCTAGTCTAAATTGCTCTATGGTTAATGGAGACAGTTAGGCAGCCCAGGAAGGGCAGCATGGGTAAAAGTGGTTCCTCACAGAACAAAATATAATATTTAAGGTAGGCAGGATGAATCATCCTGTGGAAATGCCTGTAGAAGCAGTCACTCTGGAAACTGGATATAAGCATTATTCAACCACCTAAATGTTCATGTCTAGTGTTGTTTAAGGCACCCTTACAGGGATTACATTATTCCACTGGATTTACAAGTAATCCAGTAGTAAATCAGACAGGAGACCTGAGAGCATCTCAGATGTTAGTGAGAGCAAACTGAATCAAGACACTAACTTTTAAAAAGCCAAAATTAAAAAAAAAAAAAATAGGCCTCAAAGAGTAGAATAGTTCAAAGTATACTCAACAATACTGTGACAGAGATATGTCAAAATCATATCCATTAAACTAGAAAAGGCACAGATTCAGGAGCCAAAATAACAGTTATATCTTATAAATAAGATACAGTTTATAATAAATAATGATTGGACAAGCCAGTCCACCTTCACTCTCTCTTTCTTATACGTTTTTCTGTAGTGGGTTTGTAAAATCTTACAAATGTTTTATTCTATCTCAGGACTCTCAGCTTCACTGGTGAACTTCATTGAGCAGACCTGGGCAAATAACAGTACCACAGATGGAAATTTCTTAATGTTACGACCAAATCAATATAGAAACAAAACTAGCACATGCAAAATGTGGGTTTGTCTTTCCCTCTTTCATTAATCTATTCCATTTTATCTCCTCTCTTTGTTCTTTCTCTAATTTCTTCATTTCCTTTTTACTCTAACTGCAGACCAACATTTTCCTTCCATCTCTGTCCAGGTCCAGAATGATCTATGCGGGAAAGGGAACTAATTAGAGAAGGTCTATTATCTCTAGTTAGGAAGATGAGCTGGGATTCTGCTCAGATTTAGAAATAAAGTTTCAAGTGTGATTATTGAGCAGTCCAAGGTTCCTGTAATTAAATGAGAGAATTTGTTTTCTTATGGTAATGAATCCATTGATTGCTCAAAAATTATTTTTTATTTGAATAATTATTAAAAATGATAAATTATCACACATACAGGAACATCCTCAACAGTATGATGAACATTTTAGATGTTATTAACTAAAAGTATTGTTAGGAAATATTTAGGAAGAAAATGGCATACTTTTACAGAAACTTTCACTTTATTCATCAAGAATTCTGCAATGATTGGAGACATAGACTTTGAATGAAGATTTAGCAGAGGATTAAGTGAGTATGAAGAAGAACCAGATCTATTTAGGACCCTACATTCCTATTCTTACTGTTTGCTGGACATGTAGGCTATTAATGATCATTCAGATCATTATAGTTAATTCAGTTATTGAATTAATAGTTTCTGGAGACCTTAAACTCTCTGAAATATGGGTCCTAAATTACTTGAGAGACTGGAGGAACTGCACTTCTGAGTGGATTGAAATATATTGCCTATGACTGTCAAACATGCTTCCTATTTCTACCGCTTTTAAAAAGTACAACATTTGGTGGCCTTTCTAATCAGGGATAAACTCAGCCAAAAACTCAGTCAAAACTTCAGAATAGGCCAGCTAGTAACAGAATTCAGACATTTCTCGGTCTCTTCAGGGAACTGACTTTTGCTTGCTAATTGCTTTGGTCTCCTTGATATGA
>NW_010108563.1:0-9693 GCF_000699245.1 Pterocles gutturalis | reverse complement strand
GTGCTGCTTATAAGCCTGACTGATATCCTAGAAATGCCTTCTAAATGACTCCCTTATCAGTGACAAATTCTTTTAGCTCCCTGGAGGAGCAAGTAGGAGAGTTGTTTTATCCTCTTTCACTAGGATATGAAGATTACTACTGCTTTTCCAAAAATTTACACACCAACAAACCAAAACTTAGATATTATGGCAGGCACTTATTTCAACACTGTTTTCCATGATGAAAATTGTTTATTATGGATTCAACGCTGCATCTTACTCAGATCCCTTTGAGAAAAGTCAGGAGCACAAAATGAATTAAAAAAAAGGTTGTAAAAAATGCTTGTATGGTATAGATGTTGCTAATTCCTTGGTTCCCTGTTATTTCTTTAAGGAAATTGATAGGAACAAAGCTGAAAAGTAAGTCAGTGATGGAAGCAGGAGCAGTGAAAGGATGAAAGAGGAAGACAGTTTTGAAGAACTTCAGGTGAGAAAATAGAAGGAAGAGAGGGAATTGCATTAAATAGTCAACAAGGTCAAAGCAGAGAAAATCTAAACTACAGAAACCCTCAGAAAGAAACCGCAGCTGTTCCTCCTTAGCCATCCATTTCTCCCTTTATAGTGTATCCCACCTTCTTCATTCTTCCTGTTCTTAAAACTGTTTTAAATATTATCCTAGTCTTTTGCTAATGAAATTACATTTACCTTGCATTTGTTTGCTCCTTGAATCTTTTTTACTCTCTATGTCCTGGATTTAATCAAAGAAAACCTGTGCAATCTACTAGATGATCATGGTGGGGTTTTTTTTCCCCTACTTTCTTTTTTGTTGTAGGAACATCCAAGTTTGAATTCTCCATGAATGATAACTGCGATCCATGTTCGGAATAGTCTGTAAAGTGACACTGTGAAAACTGGGGTGTCTTGGTTTGATAACTGCAGAATTTGAGGTTGCACTGAAATTTTTAGTTGTACTTAAAGTTGACGCTGTGTTACGGAATGAATGGAAGTTATTACAGATGTATGATGGCTTTCATATTCACCTGTGAGGAAAGATATTCGAGATTTTTCAGTGATGTTTGGTGACTGCAAGTCATTTGTAGAACAGAAGAACCTCTTTCCAAATAAGGGTTTTTCAGTGACTTAGGATTGCAGCTGAACTCAAAGGGAGCACTGGGATACTAGGTGGAAATAGTGACAAGAACATAAGACTGGATAGGATTTATTGAAGCTTCAAACTACACCTCCTTCATATGCATATGAAATGCAGTTGTTTTCACTAAATTCAACACTATCCAGTTAGACATTTTTTGCTGCACCAAGGGAAATTTCTTCCCTCTTGCAGCATACATGTATCCATGAAAAATGTGTACCTCAGTGGTTTTGTGCCAGTGAGTTGTCCCTTAGCTAAGGCAGTTCTATCCCATCTATGGTCTTTGCTTCCTTGATCTGATGCCCAAACAATCCTTCCAGCTTCAATCTCCAGCCCTTGCAGCTTGACTTGAAGGGAGAATCCCTTTTAACAACTACTCTTTAAACTGAGTTTAAAAAGTGAGCAGTACTGATTACCTTCAGCAGAGGTCAGTGGTGCAGTTTATTATGAAATCAGTTGTCCCAAAAGTGCACTAAGACCCAGGTTTTCAAAACTGCTTACCTAAATCAGGTGGCTCAAGGTTCATAACCACTTGGCTTTCAGAGTTGTCAGAGATAAACAGCCACAAATTCAACACACCAGGTTTACTAATACAATCAACCTTCTTTAGTTAAGAGAGTTTTGGAAGGAAAAAAAAAAAAAAAAAAAAGGAAATTTCTTGCATGTTCTATTCCTATGGCATGTACCTAAGTTTCCAGACTCTCACTGGACATGACACTCACAGTTTACTTTCTCTGTGTTCATAAATTACAGTCTGAAAAATTCCACTGTGCTTGCTGTTAATTTGTTTGCTATTGTGATTTTTTGATATTTCATCTCCTCTTGGTGAATGCAACTAGGCTTTTTTCATAGATTAGATTTAGTTTTGTTCCTGATGGTGTGCTGGGGAACAATGCCCACTGGATCACTTTTTCTGTGTGAGAACCTGGGTGCTGGGCAAAATAGTTGTCAGCTGTTTCATCCAGGTGTTTTGCAGGGTCCCATATCTGTCCAATGAGCAGAAAGTGATTTTAGGAAGATCATGTCTTTTCAGGCTAAGTCACAAATCTAAAGATGAGTATTACAGTCCTCCTCCTCCTCCACTCTTGGCTGTTTGAACCACATTTTCTCTCTCAATTACTGAAAAATATTTAGTGGACAGCTTTAGATAAAATAGGCAACTACTTGCATAATAAATCCAAAAAAGTAATTAGAACATCAGTTCATAGCCTGATTCTAAAATAAAGCACAGGGATTTTGAAACAATGCAATACTTGTTTTGTTGTGTTATTTTTATCACAGAAAATAAGACAGTTTAGGTTTAATTATAATCACTAAATGAAGAAATAGTAGGTTAATTAGACATTATTTATATGTCAGTACTCAGATGTAAGTATAGGAAATGCAGACCAGATAATCTCTTTGGTCTGAGCAAGGGATCAGAAAATGCAGGTCTTAATTTTGCCTTGCATCCTTGAGAAACTGAGGCAGGCTGGAGGCTCAGCTCCATGCAGGGAAGTACACAAGCTGCTCCAGGAGGGATTTTGGTGGGGCATTTATGGTTATGCTGCATCAGGATCCTATTGGGCAAAGGAAATCTTTTATGCTTGCTAAACATAGCCAGAACAGCCAAGCCTCGGAAGTCTAACAGGGAGCAATCTGCTTATACTGCACGTCAGAGAAAACCAAAAGTGCCAAAATAACTGGTTCAGAACCCAGATTGCCTTCTGAATTTGGGCCATAGATTTGGGTTCACATATCAGTTATACATTTTCAAGATAATCCAATTAACTGCAGCATGATAACAGTGCAGTACTTTGTAATTGTTACACAAATCCAAATAGGAACTGAGTCTGTCCCATAGACCTCTAACAGCAGAGTTCACAAATTAAAATCTTTAGTCATTGTACAGGACAGTGAATCTATTCCAGTGTACAAGTGTAATAAAACAACAAGGTATAACCTCTGTGATTCTGCTAGAAAACACGCTGCTCCTTATCTAGCACTGCTCTCCAGCAGGCATCTAAGCCCCTAACAGGGAATGCAGGTATTACCATCTGTATTTTACAGAGGGAAAAGAAATTACTTTGTCAAAGTCAAGAAGCAAGCCTGTAGTATAAATGGCACATTTGTAGATCTGACTCATCAATCCACAGACCCACCACATACAATGTCCTGCAGGCAATGCCAGCTCTGCAGATTAGCTGTTAGACAATGACTGCAAGCACCACAGCCAAGAGTTTTTAAAAGAAAAATCTAAATAAAATATATTATAGTAATAAAACAAATTAGCAGCTGTTATCCTCAGGCAACAGTAATGAAGCCCTCACAAAATAGGCCTTTATTAGAAGTAGTAACAGTAATCATAAGTTCAAGTTTAACTAAGTGAGCCGTTAAAAGTGGAATGCTGAAATGAACTGAACCAAATTACAAAGTAAAACATGCTTAGGGCAATGAACAGGTTTTTAATTTGTTTAACTTCCATCTTTCTGGTGTCTTGCTCTAAAAAATGATGTGACAAAAGGCTCCTTACTACATTCTAGTTTGAATGCTAAATAAATTAGTAATAGCAGCAGCAACAGTAGTACATACAGCCTATTCATCTCCCACAGTGAGAGTCCTCTCTCATCACATCACTAGTCCTCTCCGGCTTTGCTCTTTGCTTTTCCATCACTCAGAGAAATAGTCCCTCCAGCTGTAAGCAGCCATGGAGACTTTCATACAGTAAAGAGCTAGCAGTCCCCATAGTCAGTCAGTACTTGTCATAACAGAAACTTCTGGGCTCAAATTTAGCAGTAAAATCACACCGAAAATTTCTCGTACCAAGCCTTTTCTGACTTTTTTGTTCAAGGGGGAGCATTGTTGATGTGAACCACTGGGTGTGTGTCACCCCTCTGCAGGCACATCCAGGCAGACCTGGCAGCTCCTGGACACGATACAGGCGTGTGCCATTCAGGGTAGCCTTAGGACTGCTCTAGGATGTTCTCAGAAACTGTGACCCCAAAATCAGAATGTGGCCCCCAGAATCAGAACACCAAACTAGATTAAAGCCACGTTTTTCAAACTTTTCTAGAGCACAACTTCCTATAGAATTTGTATTTTAGCTTTCTCTAAGATAAAGTGGTAGTTATGTTGCAGTATAGTCATAACAGAACTGTTGTTTTGTTCATATTTACTTCCCTTGTTTTAATTCAAAGCTTAGCTCATATAATCCTGTTTTGCTTTTGTGAAAATACATTTTCTTGTGTACCAAAACATTAATGAAAAATAGTACCAGAGAAATAAAGGTAACTATAGTTTCCATGTAGCATTTATAACACTACTTTAAATATTGTAAATGTCTATTTCCATCACCAGACATACCGAAGAAAGTTAACTAGAAAAAAATGCCATAATGACTTTCAAGGATATACTAAAGGTAAAAAATTGCATTTTATAAATCAAATTCCTTAAAACGCTGACTTTTAGTTTCAAAATAATTTTCTCTACTTATCTACTGAGTTTCTCCTTGCTGTGCTAGAAATTGTACAGTGAGCTTTATATGAACTGTGAAAATGGATTTGTGATTTTTAAGCTAGCAAGTCTAAACCAAAATAGTAGTTGTTCTGAAAAAAAAAAAAACAAAAAAAAAAACAAAAAACAAAAAACCAAAAAGCTCTGTATCAACAACTTCTGATGTTAAAAACAATAACCAAAATTTGACCAGTCAAAATGTGATTATTACAAACATCATTATAAAGTGAGATTTTTTAATTTTTTTTACTTGATTTATGAAACAGTGAGATAGCTTCCTCTTGTGAAGAACTGCATGCTACTCTAAATGTAAATAACTTTTATAAAATCCATTTGTGCCTGGAGTACTAGGAGTTACACAAGCCAAACCTGAAAAAGAAAAGTAGAAGTTGTTAGTTTTTTAGGACAACTTCACAGTATGAGTTTTCATAGTCTGTGTAAGAGTGTAAGAACTGCTGTACAGTGTGTGATCCAACTGTTCTCCTTCTGGCAGTGGTAAATACTGGACACACAGGGGAAAAATAAGAAAAATGGGCAATCTAACTATGTGCCTCTTAGTCTCTGTTAAGCAATGAGGTAGGGCCTTCCTGAATATGATGTTGCATCCAAATTGTCTCTTTGAATAACTACTACTAGACTTATGATTGTCTGATCGTTTTTCTCCAAACCACGAGTATATCTGATCTTCAAGACAAACTCTGGCAATCAGTTTCACAATTTAAATATATCATAGCATGAAAAGAAGCATGGAAAAAAAGTAGAAGGAAAAAAAATCACCTTTCTCTTTGTTTTACATCTGCAGTGAAGCAATTTTGTTGGTAGTGCAGTTTTACGATTATAGTCAATAGTGACTAATCATAGTTGTTGCCAGTAGTGATTAACCATATTCTATCCACTTTCTCTGAACCATTTATAGTTTATAGACAGATTTTAATTTCCTACATGAGCAAATGAGAAGACTGAAGTAAAACCTAAATGTTCATACATGCTAAATCCATACTGCAAAATACATCTGTCTCAGATTGGTCGGGATAGTGTGTACTCACTTTTCATCCACACATGCTCACCCTCCCTTGAGTAGATTGGCCGTATCCACACTACACAATATCTGACTCTAGGTGCTATTTAGGGCCCATATATTGATCTCATGATTTTAAGAAATAATTATTTTTGTGTGTATGTGGGTTTCCTTTCAGTTTCAAGTACCTGAAATAAGAAGTGTGGAAATCCTGGGATAGTGTTGGAGAACATTGGAGGAGAGTGTAAACAGCCAAATGAGGGGTGGACTCCTCCATACTGCCTCATATGAGCAGTTTCTAGTGTGAACTATATCCACAACTTCAGCTGGTTTTTTTTTGCTTTTTTTTTTTTTTGTTTGTTTGTTTGTTTTTTATCAGAGCAAACTGACAGGATCCTCACAAAAAGGAGGTTGAGAATGAAGTTACATTTGTACTTAATGGACTCTGTGGGGAATTAGATCTGACAACGCACGGAGGAGTCATCATTTGCCAATGCAGTTGCACCCACAAAGAATATTTCGTTGCTCTTTCCCATTTGCTGGGAAACCATAGAGCCTTCTGACATTTCAAGTTAGTCAGAGACTCAATCAGTCTGAAAATATCCTATACAGCTAACCCTGAGTTAAATGTACTGCCATAAAACACCAGCCTGTGAAGCAGTACATGTTCTCTGTGTTCAAAGAAATCACTGTTGTCACCAGTATTGAAAATTTCCTTGTAGAAAAAACATTCCTGAGGTGGTGAGGACTTTTAAGTTTTGCCTTTTCAGAACCCTTAAGCTAGAAGAGATACAACCACAGGTCCTGAGGGAACTGGCAGATGGGGTTGCTAAGCCACTATCCATCATATTTGAGAAGTCTTGGAAGTCTGGTGAAGTTTCCCATTGACTGGAAAAGGGGAAACATAACCCCCATTTTTAGAAACAGAAAAAAGGAAGGCACAGGGAACTACAGGTTTGTCAGTCTCACCTCTGTACCCAGCAAGATAAGATCATGGACCAGATCCTCTTGGAAACTGTGCTAAGGCACGGAAAATAAGGAGGTGATTGGTGACAACCAACACGGCTTTACCAAGGACAAATTGTCCCTGACAAATTTGGTGGCCTTCTACGACAGGGCCACAGTGCTGGTGGATAAGGGAAGAGCAACTGACATCATCTACCCGGACTTGTGCAAAGCCTTTGACACTGTCCTGCATGACATCCTTGCCTCTACATTGGAGAGACATGGATTGGATGGAAGGAGCACTTGGAGGGTAAGGAACTGGCTGGATGGTCACACTCAGGGAGCCGTGGTCAATGGCTCAATATCTAGGTGGAGACCAGTGACAAGTGGCATTCCACAAGGGTCAATATTGGGACCAGTGTTGTTTAATATCTTTGTTGGAGACAGTGGGATTGAGTGCACCCTCTGCAAGTTTGCCGATGACACCAAGCTGTGTGGTGCAGTCGACACACTGTAGGGAAGGGATGCCACCCAGGGGGACCTTGACAGGCTTGAGAGGTGGGCTTGTGCAAACATCATGAAGATCAACAAGGCCAAGTGCAAGGTTCTGCTCATGGGCTGGGGCAATTCCAAGAACAAATACAGGCTGGGAGGAGAATGGATTGAGACAGCCCTGAGGAGAAGGACTTGGGGGTGTTGGTTGATGAGAAGCTCAACATGAGCTGGCAATGTGCGCTTGCAGCCCAGAAAGCCAGCCATGTCCTGGGCTGCATCAAGAGAAGTGTGGCCCACAGTTTGAGGGAGGTTGATTCTCCCCCTCTACTCTGCTCTTGTGAGACCCCACCTGGAGTATTGCATCCAGCTCTGGGGCGCCCATGATAAGAAGGACATAGACCTGTTGGAGCAAGTTCAGAGGAGGGCCACGAAGATGATCAGAGGGCTGGAGCACTTCTCCTGTGAAGACAGTCTGATAGAGTTGGGGTTGTTCAGCCTGGAAAAGAGAAGGCTCTGGGTACGCCTTATAGCAGCCTTCCAGTACTTAAAGAGGGCCTACAGGAGGGATGGGGAGGCACTCTTTATCATGGAGTGTAGTGATAGGACAAGAGGTAATGGTTTTAAGCTGAAAGAGGGTAAATTTAGATTAGGAAGAGCTTTTTGAGTGTGAGCATGGTGAGGGACTGGAACAGGTTGCCCAGAGAATTTATGGATGCCCCATCCCTGGAGGTGTCCAAGGCCAGGCTGGATGAGGCTTTGAGCAACCTGGGCTAGTAAAAGGTATCCCTGCCCATGGCAGGGGGTTGGAACTCAATGATCTTTAAGGTACTTTCCAACCCTAGCCATTCTATGATTCTATTATTCTATGATGGGTCTCATTCAGTTCTGTTGTTTCTTAAGGGGTCACTATGCACATCATCAAAAATAACCAATCTCTGCATGTGGGTTGGTTTTTTGACGTTATATATGTCAAGCAAAGGCAAGATTTTGTATCTTGTTCTGACCTTTGTAATGGTAACACATCTGAATAACCACTGTGTGTACATGGCAAAATGGTAGAGTTAGAAGCACTTTTCTTCTGCATACTATATTCACCAAACATTTGAACTGTATAATATTTTCCAGAGCAAATAATTTGTACACATTAGAAACTACAGGGAAATATAATTAAAAATTTGGCATAACAAGTTCTGCTTTTGATGTGTGCCTACAATTTTTTTAAATTTAGATCTAAGTATTTAGACAAGAAGTGAATATAAATAAGCTAGCCAGCAGGTGCAAGTCAAATGACGAAAAGGCTAATGAGATTTTGATCTTTCTTCTTTCAGTGAAATTAAATTTAATTTTCAACCACTCTGAACATACACTTCTATTTACTCTTATTTGTTTTCAGAAAATTCTGTGAGATCCTGATTATACCAATAGACAGGAAGTGAACATGTATGCCAATATTCAGCCTGCTATAGCAAAATGAGTTTAACATGTATGGTTTGAGAACAGAAGTTGCCAAAATGGATTTGATCAATAGTTCTTCCACAATGATTTTCTATTTCCGATGGCATCCTCTACAAGTTTCTTCAAAGGAAGTTATAAGTTGGACAATTTTTTTTTTTTTATAGGTGAAGTGTCTTCCTAATTTCTTCAGTTAATGGTTCAGTTATGCCCTGAGGAAGGCCTGTATTTCTTTTCTAAAAATATTATTTTATACCCTATCTAAAGTAACTATGGATGGTCTCATTGTCCTTATAAAGGTTTAATCTTTTTTTAATTCCTGCTAAGCTCTTGCTCTGAATGTTATATTGTGATGATGGGTTTTAATAATGTATTATTGTGTCTTTGACTATTTAAAATCCCTTAGCCCACATTTCCTATGTGTTTCCTATGTCACCTACCAATTTTTTGCACTGCAAAATTTAATACAAGAGAAATACTGACTTCTTTGAAAACCATGTTCTGCGAACCTCTTGAGTCTTGCCAACTTAGATATGCATTTTCCTCTTTCCTCCTCTTTATTTTTTTTTTAATTATTATTATTTAAGTTTGTTAAAGGAGAGGTGGGTTTAATAGTTAAAGTATTAGTTTGACCAGAGTTTCCTTGTTGTGTAGCTTCTGGCTATACGATACCGAGCAAACCATTGAAGAGTTTTGTCACAGTGACTCATCTGTACAAAGGGAACAGTAATATTTTCTACCTTAAAATGCATTTGGCAATGCCCAGTGTGGTAGCTGGAGCTATGTAGGTGCATTCAAAATATAGCATCATCAGTTTTTGTAAGTTTTTGCTTTGGATAGACTCCTTCTTTCGTTCTTATTTTAAGCTTCATTTTTTATTTGCAGAGTTTGTTTGTACATGGTTCCTTTACTGAGGTGTTGAATTTAGTTACATGACAATCTTTACTACACAGAAACTCAAATATATTAATTAATGAAGCAGTTTCCTTGTGTCACAATATGTACCACACCATCCTGTATGTGCTACATAAGTGTTGCTGCTTCAGGAAACATTTAGAGTACCAAGAAATTAATTTAAATTTTGTCTGGTTTACCACTTGACCAGTACATATGTGGATGCTTCAAGGACTTCATGATTATTGTGGTGTTGTTTTTTTTTTTT
>NW_010108562.1:42590-68689 GCF_000699245.1 Pterocles gutturalis | reverse complement strand
ATCACCTTGTTCACCACCATTTTAAAGCCCCCAGACCCCTTCCCCTCCCCGAACTGACACCGGCTCTCCCCAGCGAGGGGGGAGAAATCTTTCCCCCAAGTTTCTGGTTTCTTCCCTTCCGCAGCCCCCCCGCACAGCCCCGCCGGCACAGCCCGCACAAGGTGGGCACTTTCTTGAACCGCGTCCGCAAACTTTACAACCCCGGCTGAGAGCGGCTGCGAGTCCGGGCGAGCAACTCTTCCGAGGGTGTTTTAAGTCCTTTTAAATCAACTCCTACTTTTCCAGTCCGTCTCGATTTCAAAATGCTACTTACTGGAATATGTGGCTCCATGCGTGGTGCTTCTACCCGCTGGGAAACCAGCAGCATCTTGGAGTGGGGATCAGCCGGCTTTTAGATCCACTTTGGCTGTTATTTAGCAAAACCCAGCACCGCAAAGGATTCTCAAGGCTGTTTTCTCCTTTTAGGTTCCAGACAAGTTCATCCTGGCGTTGCAGTTTGCTAATGATTCACTGTCTGTCTCAATCTGCTCACTACATTTCCATCAACCCACAGCTTCCTCACTTAGAAGGTGGAGTTTGTGGGGTTTAAGTTACTGATAGGCATATCTAAGTGCTGTGTCACTCAAAGAGGAGGAGACACACACACACTCTCACACACACACGGACGGCTCCGGGCTTAAAGGGGAAGCAACACTTTCTTCTCTTTAGAAGCTGGAAACCTCACAGATCCAAGGATTTTTTTTTTTTTTTTTTCCTTCTGTGCATGCAGGAGAAAATAATGCAGCCTATGGACAGTATTTTAACAAGCAAAAAGCTGCTCAGCATGTTTAGCGCCTTCTTTGTAGAGCTTCAGGTTCATTTAATACCAAAGTAGGGTAGCTCAGAAAGATACTGGCAAGCAATGGATAATTTCCACCCCCCCAAACCAAAGTGTACAAATCACTGAAAAGATAGCCAGAGGCATGAAGTGTAAAGGTTTGAGTTATTCTTAAAAAGTGTAGTCTCCTGTCTCTTTATGCCATTATGATATGATATACAGCACTCATAACGCTCATAAAAGAGTTAAACTCATCTCACACAGGTGAACCCAGGTTACCAAGAAGGAAACAGTAGAGTTGTTTCATTTTCCCCCTTCATGCTAGGTACATGTATTTTTGAAGACAGATATGATTCTGAGTAGAGAGCTCCCATAAAGCCACACACTTCTCATATGACTATAAAAGTGCTTGTTACAAGCTGCAATCACTGAATATTAATTTTGACAGACCATCAACCCAAAGCTGAGAACCTAGTCAGACCTCCTCTTGGATTGTGGAGAAAGGACTGGGAAGAGAAAGCTGCAGGAAGCTAGGAGATCATGCTAGGTCCACAAAAAATTGCTGGTATAATTTCATTTCATTACCTTGCTAAATCAGTTTGGCTGTCACTCCTGTCCTGATACACTGGAGATGCTAGAAACCTTGTCCTGGTACACAACTCAATGGATGAGATGTGGAAGACATAGTAGCATTTCTCATAAAATGTCTAATTTTTAAAATAATTCCCCAAATACTAATATTAGTAAATTATGTTCTATAAAATTAAGAAGAAAGTTATTTGAGCAAAACCCAGTTACTGTGACCAAATACACAGAAGTGGAGCCAGAATCTGGTTTTCAGTTTGGATTGTTTGGTCGTTTATTGGTTTGCTTTTCTAATGATTTTGCCTTCTATATAATTTAAAATTACTTCAATGTATGTTGTCTATTGACAAAAAGCAGCTCAAAAATAATAAACTTGTGTGGGTGTGAGCACCCTGAATTCTACAAACTCTGAGGGCTGGATCTCCAAAAGTTTCAGTGTCTAAGGGGAGGTGTATCGACACCTGATGTCTGGGTTTCTTGGGCTGCCCTGATCCAATCTACAACCCTGCGTGAGGTGCTGGGGCTCACAGACAGCATTAGGGCATCAGTATGGGATCTGGAAGAGTCAAGATGCTGAGAAGTCACCTCAAATGAGCAAGCTCCGTGGAAGACACGTGTTCATCAGGCATGAATTAAGCTCCACCTGCAAGGAGGTGCCGCTGTCTGCCCAGTGTGCAATGTCTGGAACCCTCCCCTGAAGGTATGTGTGTGTGTAAAGGGCTCCCAGCTATCTGCCTGGAGTTTTTTGGACTAAAGTATGCATTTATGAAACGTGGTACACACAGGGATTCCTACACTCTGTAGATGTACTGGACCTACTGACAACACCATGATCAGATGATGAACACATGGTAGGTCCATGCCAGTCTTTCTATGCAACACCTACAGTGCACACGAGTCATTTGGCCAGAAGTTTTGGACAAACCATGTCATTCATGACTCTTGCCAGACATCTGAAGTTCCTGACAAATAGCAAAAGTCCTAAGGACTGAAATTTGCTTTGTTCACTTCATAAAACTACACCAAAGGACTTCCCCAAAAGGCAGACAACATGACTAGGGTGTACAGACTCCTGCCCATACCTGCTCACGCAGGTATGATGATGTTGCCTTCAGGTGTCCAGGGGATCTGCTTGCCAGGCAGTGGTTTGTGTTCCCCTCTCTAAGGTGGGCTGTACACCCAGATGGAAATCAAATTGAAACGAGCACTTTTCTTAGTTGGTTAGTCCACAACAGAACTGTGACAACATTTTCTGAACCTACTGACTCAAGCTGCACAAAGTCTGGCAGCCTGGTGCCAAGTGTCCCCATGCTCTCAAGCACGGGCCTCTGGACTGATCAGGCGAAGCTGTAAGACACATGCCGGGATGCTCAAGAGTGTCACAACAAGGACAAGTTTGGGTATACGCAGAAGCCTGATTCCAGGCAGTGTGAGCATTTACCAAAAAAGTTAACACCCTTGCAGAGACACGCATTTTCAGCTATGGATAATGGCTAAGCAAGGGATTTCAGGGTTGTAATTTTGGTCTTGGTGATTAAATGATGAGCCCTTTCTTTAGGCATATTTACTGTAGCTGACCTGGGGGAATCCCTGGATGCTCTGGAACCAATGACAAAACCTTCACTGGCTTCTTGAGGGCAGCATTTTATCTTCCTAGGTTAGGCCTACCCTAAGCAAATTGCAGACTAGCTTATTACTGGGCTTCTGTCTTATTTTGAAAAGATGAGCTATGGGATTCTGCAGAAAAGAGGCAATTTGAAGAGGCTTGCCAGAACCTATCCTTGTTCCTCAAATGTTTCTCCCAAGGCTGGGTGTCAAACCCTGGCCTGAATGGCCGGGGTTAATCCTGTTCTTTATCAGTTTTAGAGTAGTTTGCCACATTTGACTTAGCATCTTTAATATCCATAGAAAATATAATTTGCTTTGTTCACTTATAAAACTAGCGCCCAAATAGAGATGTCTCATTCAAAAGCCAGAGTCTGAGAGCTGAGAAGTTACAACTGTATCTGAAAAATAACAAACTGATGAAAGCAGCGCACTGAACTGTATCTTTTCTGAAAAAAAAACCCTAAACAGAACCAATGCTTGACCTGTCTTCCATATTTTTTGAAAAAGTGGTATCTTTTTACCTGTCTAAGGAGAACTGCTAGTTGGAAAGCTGCAAAGTGTGAAGTAACTGCCCAGTGTGATGTTCACCAAGTGACAGGATCACGCACTCAGAGACGATCTTGATGAGCTGTGTGAGCAACAGGCGCTGCCAGTACGAGGTGGCTAAGGGCTGGAGAAAAGATTTGCATCTGTCAGGTTGGTGTGAACTAAACATGCTAAAACTGAGCATCCAGGTAACCTAAACACTGGGACTCCACTCTCCCAGGAGAACCCTGCCCGACTCCCAGCTGGCCTCTGGGTGTCCCTGGCATCAGTAAGGACAACGGGAGTCTGAGCAGACAAGGGCTGCTCCGCAGCACGTCCTGTACGCTGAAGGGCAGCAGCGACTGAGAAGTGCAAGGATTCACTACAGCTTCACTGAAGGATTCACAAATTTGTCAGTGACCCAGAATCAGATGGATGGAAATTACGTGACGCTTGCTACTTGCATGTTTTTGACCTGAAATGAGGTAAAATCAATGGCTTTGGCTGAATTACACTTTGAGTGTACATTTATTGGGAGCTAAAATGCACAGCAAAGGTTCCAGGGAGTAAAATCACATGAACTGCAACAGCTAGACACAAGCCTTCATAAGCTAAAACAAGAATTTGTCCTAATTCTACTCAGAGCACAAACGCTTAGCATGTGAGAATGAGGTGCAAAATTCAAGGGAGAGATGTATAAACTGGGCTGTGGATTGCTCCATCCCACAGCAGAGATAATTATTAGGCACAACATAAACAGGGTGATAAGGAAGAATATCAAAAAAGATGAAATTATTCCTCTGAGAGAAAATTACAGAAAACCCACCCAAATCCAACTGTGTTTGCTTTCCAGGAATGAAGACAACTGCGGCGTAATCACAAGTCAGCATAATATAATTGAGAACATAAGAATTCTCATCACATCAAAGGTACACCTATTTTTTGGGGATATCAGTGATATCCATTTTCAAAAAGCACATTTTAGAATAAATGGATTCAAAAGGGATTGGAAGTATTTATGGAGGGCAAGTTCATCAGTGGCTATTTAACACAAAGGTCTGGATGTGACCTCTGGTTCTGAACCACTAAACGCTCGAAGCAGGAGATACGAGAGGAGGAAAGGCTCTGTCCATGCCTCATGTACAAAGCAGGTTCTTTCCTAAGGGTCTAGGAGCAACCAATTTAGGCACAAATACTGGGCTAGATGAACCTTCGGTTTGACTGGTCGGTATTGCATTTCTTACGCTAGATCAGATCAGCAATCTAGCTAATTTGGTGTCATGTCTTTGACCACAGGCAATAGCTGATGCTTCAGAAGATAGAAAATAAACCTTTACTGAACAATTGCAGGACAATTGCACATAGCGGTGCAAATTTCTTAGGAAGTTTGTTCCTAAGGATAAACAATCTGTGACTGGCTGATGCTCAGAACCAGGTGGACTCGTATCCTTTGTGTGCTTCCCCCATAGTACACTATAATATATCGAGGTTGAGATTTATAATGCATGCAAAATTTAAATTAATTTCTGAAACCCATGATACTACTAGCATCAGTAACATCATGTGTTGAATAAAACAGCATCTCAGGTAATTTCTGAATGTGTTTAATTGCATGTCCTTTTTTTTCCTAGTAAAACTATATGGGAAATACATGAAAACAGATAAATTGCATCAATAAACAATTTCCTGAGTAATGCTTGCTACATTAGGTAATTTTGCAAGTCATATAGGTTTCAGCATGGCCTTCATTGATTTGGCATGAAAGAAGAACACAGTTGATCAACTTTTCCTTCAGTGGGTTGTTATTTACATGAGTGTCTATGGAAGAGTGTAGAGGTGAAATCAAAGGATGGACTGGCATGCGAACAGTTCAGTGGGTACATCAACTTGTTTAGGAAATTATATAAATCGAAGTGAATGCCGATTTTGTATTTTGTACAGAAAACCAGACACAGATCTAACCACAATCTCTGTGCTTAGGAGTTAAGAGATGACAACACTATTAGGAATGTCTTCATATTTTCATAAAAAGGTACATAGCATGAAGTATGTAGCTTCTACTAAAGCATAGGTTAAAGCCACGTTGTTAATGCCTGCTTGGTTGCCAAATGCTTGTTCCAAATGGATCTACTTTGAACTTTTATTTTAAATACAGAAATCAATTATTTGCATAGTTCAGAGATACACTTAAGCACATGCTTAACATTATGTATGACTCTCAGAAATTGAAGGGATGACTTGAGTGCTTAGGTAAGCACACAGACACATCTGCACTGTCAGCACTGGTGCAATCAAGTCTTGCTCGCATGAGGCAAAACCCAGCCCTACTGATATCCCAAACTCAAGACCACTACTCAAAATCTTTTCATGTTAACAAAAGTCTGTTGATCTCATCCAAGCATTTCATTTTTACTTGAGTGAAATCTGGCCTGCAGGATTTAGTTCTGCAATATTTTACCTCTTTTCATCTCTACATGCAGTCAGGCCATATAAAGTTGCAAAGTGCTCTGAGCACAGATCTCCACCATGGCTGCAGCTAGGAAGCAATGCTAGAAGAATATCAAACACCTGATGCACCTTCATCAGGGCCAAAATATTCTATAGAAAGGCTGAATTATGACCACATGTCTAACTTTGTGCAGGACTTACAAGTAATTTCAATTGTAATCGTCTCACAGCTAAAAAAAATTTCCATTAAAAATACAGAAGAAGATGCAAGTGAACATAATATCACATTTATAGCTGTATTGTTAGCAGCAATACATTGAAAATGTTTCCTAATTAATGGCATTTCTCCAGTTCTGCATAAAACATCCTCCCTCTTGATTTATGACATGCGGTCCCTGCGTGGCCGCTGCCGGCTTTGCCCCATGAGCACAGGCTGAGGCTGCCATGCTTTTCATAGAATCACAGAATGGTTTGGGTTGGAAGGAACCTTAAAGATCATCAAGTTCCAACCTCCTGCCATGGGCAGGGACACCTCCCACTAGCCCAGGTTGCTCAAAGCCTCATCCAGCCTGGCCTTGAACCCCTTCAGGGATGGGGCATCCACAGCTTCTCTGGGCAACCTGGGCCACTGCCTCACCACCCGCACAGGAAAAAATTTCTTCCTAATATCTAATCTAAATCTCCCCTCTTTCAGTTTAAAACCATTACCCCTCATCCCATCACTCCACTCCTTGATCAAGAGTCCCTCCCCATCTCTCCTGTAGCCCCCTTTAAGTACTGGAAGGCTGCTCTAAGGTCTCCCTGGAGCCTTCTCTTCTCCAGGCTGAAGAACCCCAACTCTCTCAGCCTGCATCACCTGGATCCTCAGCTACAACTAAGAACAAAAGCCATCATACGCTTAACCGAAAGCACACATGCATATACATCATTGAAATGAGCCTGTGTTTGCAGTGCCTGTCACTACCCCGGAGATGCCTTTTCTCCAAGCGTTACATTCTCACATTTGGCAGTTGCTGCAGAACCGCAGCAGCCAAGTGGGCACAAATGCAGCTTCCAGCCCACGGAAGGGTATTGGATTAGGAGCAAACAGTGACAGGTGTCACTTGCCAAATTTCCAGGTTAACAATAGGCCTGTGCAATGGGACACTCTTATTTCACTCCTGTACCTGACTGCAAGTAGGGCACTGCTCAGAAGATATAATAATGCACAAAAACCTTAGCAATAATTCTAGCTTTGCTGTTTTCTCACTGCAGGATCATACAGCTCATACATACATGCAATGATCAGGAACATATGGACCTGCCTCAGCTCCTCTAGAAGTCAACAGAAAGGCAGATTCTGGCCCATATCTGATACAAGAGATTCCAAATGGCTTTAAATATCTAAGTCTCCAAAAATGGTTCTATATTCATTCACGACAGGATCATACAATTTTGCTTCCCTTAGGAAACACATATTTTTCTTCTTTACTTTTACCTTTTGCTCCTGGAGTTACCCTCTCTTTGCTAGAACTGACGTTATTTTTTAAAGCATTCTCTGTTTCATGACTGTCAAACTATTCTTTCCATGCCAGATACATGGCAAAGTTACATATTCTTCTACTCAAAACAATTTACATGAATATTCATAAACTACCTGATGGCAGAATTGGCCCTGAGATTTAAAACCATAAAGCCCACAGAAACAAATGTTACCCTCTTCCTTTTGTCGCTTGGATCAAGCACAGAAATTACTTTTATGTAGTTGTCAAGAAAATGCAAAACCAATGCACAAAACATCGTATGTTCTGTTTATTAAAGAAGAATGTCTGTGATGATACAGATACGCAGCCAGACTAAGATGTTGCCAATGTCAGTTTGTGATTTACTAGAAATTATTGATTTAAAATCTTGGTTTCCAAGGGCTACTGAGCATATCCTGTCATATAAATATGCATCCCTTTGCTAGTGGCTGCAGCCTTGTATAAAAATGTGTGTTGTCTCAACTAGTGTCAGTTTTCTTGAGCCAAAAAATAAATCTCTACTTCCCTTCAGTGCAGGAACAAATACTAGCTATTGATACATTTCTATATCCAATACAATATCACCACGACTTGCACAACTATGGAATCCATCCAGAATACATTTTGTTATTAAAATTAATAAGAAGGTATTGTCCTGAGAAATTACACCACCGTCCCCCATCCCCCAAAGGAAATGACTCAAAAGATTTCATGGAGCATCTTTAAATTACAAGACAGGTACAGCTTCAGACTTCTCATATAGCTCAAGAAACAGCTTGAATTTACTTTTAGGTACAGATCTGTCATGAGCAAGTTACACAATGCGCAAGTGCAAAAGGATGGTGGGGACAGTAAATCTCTGTTCATCAGGGCCAAGAGTGAGAGCTGAATTGCCAGCACTTGTAAAGATTAGAAAGAAAGGAGAACGCCACTGTGAGCCATTGGGAGTCTGGGCATGTGTATCCTCTCCGCCTGTCCCCAGAGGTCCTGCTCTTCTCCTGCTCATCTTCTGCTCCTGGTCTCCTGACACCTGCACAGTGTTTCTTTCATTTGGCCCTGCTGCTCCTTAAGACTCTTAAGGACTTACTCTTGGTCCTTCTCCTGTGCTCACACCTCTAATTCCAGCTATCCATGCTGCTGCCTTCGCTTCCCCAAGAGAATCGCTCCGAGGGGGATTGGACTAGATGATCTTTCGAGGTCCCTTCCAATCTCTAACATTCTGTGATTCTGTGAGGTGGAGACAGGTCTGTCTCTGACCTGCTGCTTTCTGAGCACCACTGCCGCCAGGATGTGCCATATGGAGCTGTGGACTTGGCAGCGGGCTCCCTGCCCACTGACAGTGGACTTTATAGACCAACAAAAGAGTCCATGAGGTTTTGTACCTTTAGGGTTCAGTCATTAGCTCCTTATGAAAGCTCAATGGTATCTGTGGGATTGGGTGAAGGATGCTGACAAACCTGGTGTATGCTCTCTTTGGTGCATACCCATCCCAGTGCTCAGAGCATGTTTTTGTTTTTATATTTTTCTCCAAAAAAGAGATCTCTGTTTTACCATCGCTTTTCTCGTCACTTGCACGTCATAATGAGTTCTCTGTTTACTAAAATACAAAACCTTCAGGGCTGACAGCAGTGGCAGAAACGACAGAATCAACAGGATTGCATTTTCTTTTGTCTTGTCACTTCACCCTCACTTGTTTTTGTACAGTGCAGAATAGATTAACTTTGGGAACAGCAGAAAAGGGTGCAGCCCTCGCATGACCAGCCAGTCTAACCTCTGCAGGTAAAGACTGCGAGAGGTACATGCGCCAGCTTCCCTTCCTACCTTCTGCTATGGCTGGTGCAGTTGGGGATGGGACAAGGGAGGCACTTCCCCTGTCAGAAAGGTGACGGTGATCACCCTGCTCTGCTGGGTAGTTCTTGGGCACTGTTGCTATTTGGAGCTGCATCAACTGCACCTTACATATTGGAGGTTGGGGTTGTTCAGCCTGGAGAAGAGAAGGCTCCGGGGAGACCTTAGAGCAGGCTTGCAACACTTAAAGGGGGCTACAGGAGAGATGGGGAGGGACTCTTGATCAGGGGGTGGAGTGACAGGATGAGAGGTAACGGTTTTAAACTGAAAAAGGGTAGATTTAGATTAGATATTAGGAAGAAATTTTTTTCCTGGGAGGGTGGTGAGACACTGGCCCAGGTTACCCAGAGAAGCTGTGGATGCCCCATCCCTGGAGGTGTTCAGGGCCAGGCTGGATGAGGCTTTGAGCAACCTGGGCTAGTGGGAGGTGTCTCTGCCCATGGCAGGGGGTTGGAACTCGATGATCTTTAAGGTCCCTTCCAACCCAAACCATTCTATGAAAGTTACGTTTTGCCATGGGAGGATGGAAGAGGTGGGTGGATGTCTTCTAGTCATAGGGGATGCTGCCTGGCTGATGCCTACTTCATGTAAACATTACAGCCCCACGCAAGCATGGTGATTTACACCACTGAAGGATCAGGCCTGCTCATTCAAAGATAATTTTCAGCTGGCTTGGAAATTAACTTCTAAATTCCTTTTGAGCACTCCAGCTCTTCCTGAAGTATTTGAAAACAATTTATTCCCAGATTACAGTGAGATCTTACTCTTGCAGGAAAAGAAAAAAAAGGAGAGAGAGAGAGAGAGAGAGAGAGAGAGAAGGAAGCACTGCAACTTCCCAAGCCATTTCAGCAGTAATAGCAGTATGATCCTGAATCAATGCAGAGGGGCTGGCAGCAACAATGAGCATTAACTGCTGCAGTGAAGGGACTATTTAACCTGGCTGCTAAAAGTTATTTCTGCCACAGCTATTTGAACAAAACACTTGGCAATTAAATTAATTCAAGCATATCCTCTCTTGTCATGGGAAAAATGCAGGAAAAATCCAGGCAGAGAATGAATGGCATCTAGATGAATGAAGAACTCCACAAAAAGAGAAAAATAATGGTTTTCTAAAATATATTAGTATTACATTCTGCGGTAACACCATATGCTAGTTTCCTAGATGCTGGTAATCCTGATGTATTTTTATCTTGGCTAGTACCAAGGAGGGAGCTATACAAGGCCAAGTTCTTCCCACATATCCAAGTTGAATGCAGTTTACCTTCACTCTGTGTTGTGAATCTGAACCAACAGCCAGCCATGCGACTGCTTAAGATCATGCCTTTATTTTCTGGCTGTATCTGACTTTGGCATTTAAATATCATAATACTCCATGTCTTGAGTCTTTGATGAAGCCTTTTTTTTTTTTTTTTTCCAATGATAGAGCATGGAAATGTTAGACTTAAAAGTCACAAGCCTCTACCGCTTCAATTTAAGCATCAGATCCACTAATTAGATGCAGCAGCAGACTATAAATTGCTCACGTTCCAGACAGAGAAGAACAACAAAAAGCCATTCTGTGTTAGTGGGGATGTATTAACATATATGTAGGACTTCATTCTTCTCTAGGTTGAACAAATATTCCTTAATCAGTCCTTAGAAATCACTTTTGAAGCTGGTGGCATTCTTCCATTATTAGACAGGGAAGAACAGCTATAACTATTCTAGACAAAAGAACTGCCACTAATTAACATTGTTTAATTGGATGGATTTGGAATACCTATAGCACAGGTGATCCTAACCCTAGCCTGCTAGCCAAATTATTGTACTCCCTTCCCTGTGTGCAGCAGTCACGCCACTCTGCTCTAGCTGCATAGCCCTCTGGACACTTCTCACAGATCTTGACACAATTTCCAGGGCAATGATTCTGAGGCTTTTGGGGAGTCAGCAGTCCTAGGATGAAAGCAATCACACATTCAAAATTCACCAGGGTTCACACTGTTTTGAAGGCTTTTTGTAAGACGCTGGTATGAACACGTGTCACATTTTCTGTGGGGGCTATGGGAAAGCGTTTTCAAGACAGCTGAACTGAAATCAATGGCCACGAAACAGAGCAGCACGGAGGTAAGAGCAGTTTTCTCAGTTGGGGCTCAGAGATGATGCCAGCTAAGCTGTGATACAAACAGGCTGGGTACCCTGTCCAGTTATCACATTTCTTTCCAGAAAGTTCTCCTGTCTTTGAATGCGACAGTTCATACCTTCAGTGTCAATGATCCCTGATTGCCCGCGGGTTTGAACCTGTCCATACAACTCGTCCAGCTGATTCTCTGCCTACCTCCACCCCGGGCTGGGACTGCCCATGCAGTCTGATGAGGGGGGAACAGGCAAGCACAACTTTGGGCACAATACATACCAGGGAAGCAAGGCAGGATACGTCCCAGCAATGCAAGGAGTGCCAAACAGCAATTCACTCACGTATTTTTAGTATAGGGGAAAAAAAATAAAAAAAGATATTTTCCTTTGTCAGTTAGGGATTCTGGGTTGAGAATCCAAGTGTCCCTGACCATTGAGTTAGCAATTCACGTTGCGCTCATCCCCACGGTACATGACTCCCTGTGACCGCAGTGCCTCTTGGTAACTTTTAGCCACTCTAAAGATAGGTGTGGTAGCACCCCAGAGTCACTCTGGAAACCAGGAATACACGTTTGGGAGGCATCTCTTATAATTGGCATGGCTGAGCTGCAGCTCTGCCTCAGGCAAAAGGTAAACTCTGTCTTGCTGGGGGTGGTGAAAGGAAATTTCTTAGCACAGAAAGAACGCAAAGCTGCTCGGAAGGCTGCAGGAAAGGGGCTGGCACCTGGGGTTGCACAGAACCTCCTTGCAAAGCAGCTGGAGGGATTTTTTTATTTTCCCCAGCTGAGGAGTCTGTGCAAAGGATGTTGTTGCCCAAGTCACCAGTTTTTTTTATCAAGGGCTACGGGAATCTTTCTGCATTTTGGCAAGATCTGACTCCCCAGCTGTTTATTAAAAAGTAATTAGTGGCCTGCCAGGCACTTTGAAGATGTTCCGAGTGCTAGAAAATGGTGATAAACTTATCTTTCTGTGCCTCTGTATCTTGTGAGCCATTATTCAATCAGTAGGTTGTTGACTGGAAGACTCAGCGAAACAATGATCAGGCTTCTAAACTATTCAATTACCTCTAATGAAGAAGGATCAGAGAAACAACCCTTAAACACCTTAAACAGAACAGCAGTATAAACAGATAAAATGACTCTCAAGAGAAACCCCCAGACACTTGCCAAGGTTGGCTTTGGAGCCAACTGTGATACAAATGCATAAAATATTAGTTGCTTAATGGTTGTGAAGTGTTGCTCTTTAAAGGTTACTGTCTTCCTGTCCAGACAGGGCTGCAGCTGAATGATGAATGAAGCAATCCATGTACCTGAGAGGTTTTCAAGCACCTGCAACTCCCATTGGTGTCAACAGGAATTTTGGGTAACCAGGATTGGACCAGTAAAACCTGACTCTGCATGATATTAAGAATCCCCAGGGCTACCAGCCTCCTCAGCCCCAGCATTTACCCAATGGAGTACTCGGAGTGAGGGCTCCTAAAACGCTGGTTATTTGGATGCATGTTTGCGATGGGAGACCTCACCTCTAATCGCAGGGACTGGGTGTGTGTGCCAAAGGGTTAGGCTGCCTGGAAGTGAATTGGGAAGTAGTCAGTCTGTGGCTGGGGGAGCAGCATAGCGATCACTGCAAAAAGTGCAGCAGGACAGGATTTTGCTTCTGAGCGGTTTTCTCTCTCTTCTCCATTACAACTCTCACAATAGACAAGTAGCTGACTTGTTACTGCAGCTCAAAGGAATGAATGAGCTCAAAAGAATGTGAAGAGGAGAGAATGCTACAATTCCACTGGGAAGAGCTGCTGCTTTTTATTTGACTTTTCTGTCCAGTTAATATTTGACTGTGGCTTCGAGAGCAGTCTCGTCAGACTGCCCCCGTCCTGCACCGTAAAGCTGGACAGTCCTCCGAAGCCTAAACCCTGCACCTGCCTGTAGCTGTCTAGAAGTGCTCTGTGTGTCTGCATTTTTGAAAGTATCTCACGGTTTTGTTTCCTGTGAATGTGCATTCAGCCCTGCACACTCACGAAATGCTTAGCTGAGTTTGGAAGCGGGTACAGAGTGGCTGGGGGATGGGGACGGGGGAAAGAAAGAAGGGGCTGTGAGGCGGTTTGAGAGCTGGTACCATGTGAGTGTGAAACTTCTTTGTGAAGAGAACAACATTGTCAGGTTTTGGCTTAGAGAGTCTCAAACACTCCAGCAGCTTTAGAAACTTGAACGTGTCCTAGCCTCAGCTGTGCGCAGATACCACCCGGACGAGGAGCCCCGGTTTAAAATGGTGCCGAGCACTCCGCCAGCTCCCGAAATTCCAGGATCAGGCCCTAAAAATAACACCACGTTTGACCCAACATAGCCAGCGGAGCCAGATAAGATCATAGACTGCACAGCACAGTTTCAAGCTTCCTTTCCTAAACTGCAAAACCATTAAATATTTAGGTGGCCATATGCAAATCATTTAAATTCTGTTTCTCAGAAGCATGCCATGTCGTACAGACATGCTTTGTGCTGACATCCTCTTCCTAAGCTTTCATCAACTATTTATTTTAAACCTGTAAAGCACTTAATTAATGGCTAATTGTGGGCTACTTTTTTTTTTTTTTTTTTTTTTTTTTTCCAAGGGTATTTATATATGAGGGAGGAGGGGGGAAAAAGCAGAAATGCAAAGACCTGGGTTTCCGTCAGAAAAAACTAACAGAGAAGAAAACACATTTTTTGTGACCGTACCAAAGAAAACCCCAGGACTGCTCAGATATTTTCAACCCCTCCATGGCTAACAATTTGATAATTCAACAAATAAACAGCCCTTTATGTAGGAGCTGTCTCGTGGACACTGGGAACACTTTAGAGACGAGGGCCCCAGATCTTCTTTTCTTCATGTCACTGTGAATTTGCTTGTGGAAGTGTACGACACCATGCATGGAGCCTGCACAGCTGAGCTCATGCTTCAGGCATTCTCCCAGGACCGGAGGGGGAGGGGGCTCTCCGCCAGCTTTCGGCCGCTTCTCCCCTTGCATTTACACACACACAAATCATGTTATCATAGTGAAAATATGTAAGAATTCCAGGAAGCAGAGGAAGTTTGTGTGTTGACCTTAATTTATTGTTTTTCCAGAGGAAGATCACTCCAAATGTTAAAAGGACGGTGGATGCTCGCTAAATTCATTTGCAGATATTTTAATTCTCATTGCAACTCTTTCTTCTGCTGTACTTTGTCTTTTAGGATTAATGCTGTTTGTATTTTATCCCACATGGGTACTCTGACTGAGAGAAGCAAAATCACTTGGTGAGAAGCTCTGTGGGACCTATTTGGACACTAAAAAAAATTGGTAAAGGAGGCTCAAGTGCATTCTGGTTCCGATTTTCCATTACAGTACAGTAAAATGGGCGAAACTGGTTCTGGAGAGAAGGGAAGGAAAGGGTGGATGAAAGAGTGGGCTAACACGTTAGGCTCTTGCACATGGAGACCTGGGTTTATCCTGCTTTACAGTTCTGATCTTGAACTCTTAACATGCTGTTCGATTTGGCCCCAAACATAATTGCACTTCTAAAAAACATACTTAACTTTAAACCTGCAAGGGTCTTTGAGGCTTTGAGCAACCAGGTCTGGTGGAAGGTGTCCCTGCCCATGGCAGGGGGTTGGAATTAAATGATCTCTAAGGTCCCTTCCAACCCAAACCATTCTGTGATTCTATGAAGACTGTGGGACCTTAAAAGTGAACCATGTACCTGTAAGCTTAGTCACCTGGCGCTGGCTGTGCTCAGCATCTTGCACCATCCGAGAGGAGCTGACACAGCAGCTCAGCCCCGACACCCTGCCTCCCGTGTGCCACGTACCGTCAGCCCCAGCCTCTCCTCAGTGCTCATGTGTGTGAAACCCAGCCATGCTACCACATCTGTGTGTGTACATACACAGAGCCAGAAAATAGTACTCCAGCCCTTAATACATGTCTTTCCCTTAATCCTGTATTGGGTGAACAACACAGTCACACATAGACTTATGCCTGTAAAACAGCAAGAAAAATACCCCATGCTTTTTGACTGGCCAACAAGAAATCCAATCAGTGAAAATATTTCTGTTTAATTGCACGGGTCAGCCCTTCCTCAGCCTCATAACCTCCCCAGGAGCACAGGCTGTGCCTTGTGCCTCCCAGCACAGCTGAGCTGACCTGCTGGTTATTCCGGCAGAATCCCATCCCCTGCCCTGTGCTGGGGCTGACAGAACAAATCACAGGCACTTGTGGTTTTTGTAAAATATGCTATGGCCTGCATGCATGTAACTTGTGAGATGACTGGGCATTAATCCTGGATCAATCTTGAAGAGTTTATTTTGAGAATCTATCAGATTGCTTAAGATTTTTTTTTTTTTTTTGCAAACTGTTTAATTTCTTATGCTCGTCTGTTGCAAACATAAGCTCAAAGCCCAATTCAATTTTAAATGAGCAAGCCTGTTCTTCTAGCTAGCAGGCAGCCTGTTCTGTATATTAGGGCCAGGCATCCCCACCCAACAGCTATGCTGAAACAAGTATGGCCATCGAGACGAAACAGCCCGAGCAGCTTGCAGCGTCAGAGGCCTCATTGAAATCCAGGGATCTGTGACAGTAGCCATCAGTGTAAGACTCGTCCCACGGAATTTATTTGTCTAAGTTTTTCTCTATTCCTTTCTACAGGTTTTCTGAATTCACTTCTTGCCCCCTCCCTCTGCTAGCCCCTCACTTTATTCTTTTGTCACACATTTCAAATACATACTTGCCTTCCTTGTCTCATCTCTGTTGGGCTCAGGCAGAAGGGAGCACAAAAAGTGGTATTTGAATTGTATTTTGGTTTTCAGACTATTCAGGCTTAGAACTAGGCAACACAAGCCTGCTACTTTGAATGTTTTGGTGCTGAGACTTTTTTTTAAGCATACAACCCTCTACCAGCTGCAGTCTAGATTTATACCGTGGGGAAGAACACAGTAGAACCAGATCGAAGATGAATCAAAGCAAATTCTGGCCTGCTGTTCCATGCATCTCAAAGTTTTAAAAAGCAAAAATAAAAAATTAGGGGGCTTTGATTTGGTAATAAACATTACAACAAGAAGGCACAACTCTCCCAAATACGCTGTGAAGAGGAGACAGACACCTCCTAAGGCTTCTTGGTGTCTCTGGCCATCGTTGGGGCTTCATGGCTGCAAGCTGACAAAACGGGCGTTGCTGGGTCTCTGCTCACAGCACCGGGAGAGCGCTGACCTGCCCATTTGGCTGCCCCAGCAGGTCCAGCGTTCCCAGCTCCTGCACACGCTCTGAACGTGCAGCAAGTTCTCCGGTGTCTCCAAGGCTGACTACAGAACCCAGGTTGCCTGCCTTCCTGCCCATGGAGCAAATTAATTATCCAGAGGTTTTGATGTAATATAACCACACTGCCCAGGAGAGAGCCAGAAAAACACCTGGGATCTTTTCTACACAGAAATCCTTTCTATCTACCCATTTCTTATTCTAAATTATATAGCTTGTGAATTAAAAAAAAAAAGTCATATAAAATGATGAATTATAAGTTACCCTGAAATGAGATATATTCTTCAGCTTTGGGGGGTATTATGATTCTATAGGGATTAGAATAAGGTGTAAGTTTGTAGTTAGCAATTAGGAGAATAACATAGCTAGTTTTCATTAAGCAAGTCTACTTAAATAAGCTTTTGGGGTGCAATCCTCAATTGGCATAAACTGAGGTAGCTCCATTTAAGTTAATGCAGCTCTGCTTAGCTGTGTCTGCTGGAGAGACAGCCTTTGCTCTCTTGTGGAGCGGAAAAAAAGGATTAGTGGGGTCAATACCTTTTGGGAAAAATATATACACAGGCAACACAGGCAAATCATTGTATTTACATGTAAGAATTGAGAAGATGCCAGGACTAGTGAAAAACCATCTAGACCTAGCAGAAGGACATGTTCCTATCTTCAGTGTCCTGTATGAAATATTTTAAAGACATCACTAATTCTTTTAAACATCTTTCTGAGTAAAGACATAGCCGAATTGAACGATGTGTGTAATCGGGGCAATGGTTATACAGCAAGGCCCCAATTCCGCGAAGTGCTGAAGCACACCTTCAGCTTTGAGTGCATGAGTGGCCTCATTGAAGTCCTTAGTAATTATGTGTTTTGCTGAATCAGGACCTGAATTTATTTGGGGCAGGAGGACCTTAATATCTTCCAAGGAATTATACTTATTAAAGGGGACAGTCTATAAATTAGTGTTTAAGTTAAAATCAATTTCTTGATAATACATATCCCTAAAAGACAGATTGTTAGTTTGTATGAGCTTTGTAACAAAACTTTAATTAAACCCTTTTTAAATAAAACCTGTCGTACATTATACTGCTAATTGATTTGACCTGGTACAAAGAGGACTCTGCCAGCTAGAGGAGACTAAAGGAGATTATTCTGTCTGGTGCTGCAGTGATTGTGTGTTAATAAAATTTATTTCTGCAGTCTTGCCCAACTCCCTATTGTGTATTCAAGAAATGTGTGGGCTTGAAGCCAGTCATCACAAAGCAAAAAGTAATAAAACCTCAAAAGCTGACTTTTTCTACCTCATGTTCTGCTGCTTTGCTGTAGCACAAACTACATAGTACAGTCTGCTTGCATACATACCTCAGGTGGAGTTCTCTTTTTTATTTTTATTTTTTTAAGATATTTTCCTGATTGTGTAAAACCCTGCACCTTATTAATGTGAGCACAGTAACAAGAGAAGGACAATTATAGGATCCAAAAAGCTTGGTGATGAAATGTTCCAGGTGTGGCAATCATATTCTTTTGCCACTACTCTGATTACATACAATATAACACATCTAGCAATTAGAGAAACATGCTTAATCCTCCTGGCCTAGACCTATTTCACACAGAATTCATTTCAGTGGGCCAGATTCTTCCTTTACCCTCATACAAGTAAATCTAAAATAACTTCTTGCCAATCAAGAGAATCATTTGGATTGACATTCAAGTAAATGACAGCGAAACGTGACCCGCTGAATTCACTGAGTTACTCCTGATGTACACTGGGTTCACTCACAGAAAGTAATCACAGGAACTTATGCAAGAAATATGAGGAATAAACAGGAGGACTTGGAAGTTTTAATACGTGCTCAAAATTATGAATTAATTGGCACAAGAAACTTGTTGGGATAATTCACATGACCAGAATATTAATCTAGATAGTACAGTTTGTTCAGGGAGAAGGATGAAATGCTGTCCATAGGCAGTCGCTCCACAGGATAAAAAGAGATGAACCAGTTGAAAATCCCCAGCTAATAACAACAGGGGGAATGAATGCAGGTGCTGTCACGATGGGGGTGTGGGGCGTCTAGAGCGTCTAGAATAAAGCCACGAAGAACAGATGGACGGAGCTACTCCTTTTGCAGGGCAACAAGGTGAATGGTACATAGAGTGCACTGGGCTTGAAGAAGATGGGAGGCAGCTGGCAGGGAGGGTCACAGAAATACCTGCTGGGACACAGGGCATCACAGGACAAGCTCCATACTGCCGGTGTCTTGCTACCAAGGCTGGACATGCAACTGAAGGGAAGGGTCCTTATTCGTAAAAGTCATGAGAAACAGGTTTAGAAATATGAAAACAGAAGGCAATTTGGGTGAGAGTTATCACAGATTGAGAAAACTCACTGCTCCTGGAAGGGAAAAAGAACTGCAAAATACAAACAACAGACGTGAAGAAAGCCAGCTTAAATAAACTCAGAGAACTGGTAAGTAGTATCTCATGGGGAACAAGCTCAGAGTAGTTGGCAGCTCCTTAAAATAGTTCTATTAAGGGCCCAAGTGCAAATTATCCCAAAGCAGCAAAACCATTAGACGTGTTGTAAGAAACCACCTTAGCTAAATTATGAACTCCTCGCTGACCTCAAACACCAGAAGCACGTACCAAACACCAGACAGCTGAACCTCGGTCAGATTAGTGAAGAGCAGGATGAAAGAAAAGAGAGAGGGAGTGTAGGGCCCAAATCAGGAAGGTCAAGCAAGAACAGGGAACACATCAGGGCAGAAAGGGTAACAAGAAAACATGCTGCAAACATACCTCACAATAAGAGGAAGATGAGAAAAAAGTGTTGGCTTGCTATTGAACAAGCCAGGGAAAGTTATTGACAGGTGATGCTGAAAAGGTTGAGTGCCTAAAGCTTTTTTTGCTACAATCTTCACTAAAAAGGTCAAATGAGATCAGGCAGGAAACAGGACTAGTGACAAGGGAGTAGAAACACAAGTGAAAACAAGGAAAGAACAGATTAAAAAGTACTTAGATAAATTAGATCTTTGAAATTGGCTGGGTCATACACAATTCATCCTAAGGCATCCTACTGGACTGGCTGAGGCAATCTCAGAGCCATTAGTCATTTATCTTTGAGAGCTTATGCAAGATGGGTAAATATCCAGAAGACAGAAGAATGGCACATAGTGCGTTTCCTTACAGGGAGGGAAAAGATTGTAACGGGGAATTAAAGAGCACTGAGTGAAGGTCAGTTTTTGGAAAAATACGGAAACAATCAAATTATTTGTAACCACTCAGGAAATAACAAGGAGATGAGTAACAGCTAGCATGGCTTTGTCAAAAACACAGATTTGTTAAACCAATTTAATTTCCTTCAGTGGGAATAGGGGAGAAGCAGTAGATAAATCTCAACTTTATTAAAGCTTTCCAGCATCAGCCTCCTCATGGTCATAAGCGAGCTAGGAAAATTATGGTCTGCCTCCACATACAAAATTCTCTGTCAAACTGGAAGTATGCTGTTAAGTAGATTTCTGCAGGCATCTGCCCTGGATTTACTTCTGTGAAATACTTCTGCTGCAGTCTTGTTTGTTAGAACAGAGTGACTTACTTTCCGCATACAGTAAAACTGAGAAGGGCTGGACGGGCAATAGCAGGCTAGGCTGAGGGTGTTTGCTTAGAATACAGTGAAATTTTGACAGCTGGGGCAGTGTATCCAGTTTGGGGCCATACATTTCAGCTTCAAAAAAGATACCAAACAGAAAAGATCTAGCAGAGAGCACAGAGAGCAGCCAGAAGTCTAGGAAACACAAGCTGAAACCAGAACGGGAAAGAATGTTCTTGTACAGTCTGCAGAAAAGGCTGAGGAGGAGTACTGTGCGATACAAATGCACGTAGAGAGGAAAGGAGTAAGTAGTCTTCCTTATCCACTGCGGATAGGATAAGAAGTATTGGGTTAAACAGGAGCACAGGAAATTCAGGTTAAACATTAGGAAACACTTGGTAATAATATGGCTAGTTAAGCACTGGAAAAGATCGCCTGGGGAGGTTGCAGAGCCTACCTCCTTGGAAGTTTTCAAGAGTATGCAAGACTTACACTTATCAGAAATTACGCTTTTAAAGTTGCAGATGGACTTGGATGACCTCTCAAAATCTACTTCACTTTACAAGGGCTATTTCCCCCCCCACTTTGAAAGGATAATTCACTCTGGTGAAAAGGAAGCCTTGCCTGGAAGCTGGCAGGGCACAACATAACAGCAATTCCCCCCAGCCCTCCCCTTGCCATGCGCATAAGCAGGTGCTTCACCGCCAGCAGCGAGGTGATCCCTCCTGCAGGCATCTCTGTACTTGATCGTACATTTCAACACTTTATTGAACTGGGGGCTAAATGGGCAGCCTTTTCCCTGCTCAGCTGCAGCACAGTGTCCAAGTCTTTACCACCTCCTGCCTGGGCCCGTGGCAGCGTGCTTCACTTAATGTGTGGTTCTGCTCCCTGCTTCCAGAGATGTAGCTGCTGGGAGCAAACGTAACCTGCACGCCATGCTCTACCTGCGAATTAATTTCAGAGGGAAACAAAGTACTAAACACTGTCATTAAAACCCAGAAGTGCTATCAGCCCAAGTTACAGTCTCAGATTGCAGATCATGTCCTACCCCCTGTGCATCCCCACCCTGCTCGGGAGCGTCTGCATGATCTGCAGGTAACGCACAGGCAAAGTGGAGACCTAGCCATGTGCAGAACACACTGAACAATACCATTGTTGAATATTTCCATTAAAATCGTCTCTAGAATCTTGATCACTTTTTCAGTCACAAAGATATTTACATTCCTACCACTCACAGAAGTCCCAGACAAACCTTACTCTATCTCTGCCCATGGAAGCCAATAAATGAGAAAATGAATGTATCTGAACTTACACAGTGTGAGCTGACATTGCTGTAATAACAATAAAAATTGGGAGGGATCAGAAGAAGGCAGGACTTGTCAGCTGGTAAATGAAAAGTGTGCAAGAACTCTGGCATTCCCCTCCTGTACCAGCACTGATATATTTCTCAGGGTGGCGGTTGCAAAGGAGGTGTGTTCTGTTACACCGTCTATTTCATTCAATTAATAATATTTAGTTACATGCTAATAAAACATCTGTTAAGACTATGTTAAACTAATTATTCAATCACAAATCCTTCCCCCATTCTGCTCTAGCCAGGGCTGGGTTTAAGGCATAAAGAGGATGCACTAAATATTGGTTTAGTAGATTTTTCTAGGATATCAGGCCAAGTTTCTCAAACTTGTATCAGAAAAGAGAAAAGCCGCAGCCCACGTACCCGCATACGTGCACACAGAGCAGGGAACGAGGAGCTGATGGAGCCACTGGCAGGATGTGTCTGCTCCCAACTGCACGGTGCCACCCAGCCCTTTGCTGGGTTACAGAGTGGGGTTTTTCCACGTTATTTTGACTTTGCTGGTGCTGCAGGATTCAAAACACCACCACTGGCGGCAGCAGCTCCCGGAAATACACTGAGAGCTGGCTGGGTTAATCCAAGGAGAGAAGAAACAACGCTGGTGATCTGCCAGCTCTGAGAATCCTACAATAAAGTAGGAATAACTGTATTTATTGTTTTAAAATAAAAGATGTGAGCAGAGCCTGACAGAAGCATTTTAAACACTCTGCACTGCGCTTCATCCCAGGGGCCTGGAGCAAAAGCTGTTTTTCCTTCACACTGGGCTGTTCCTCACCCACCTTGTCTCACCAGCTTCAGCACCAGGCCCACCACAGCCATTCCCTGCCTTTGGGGAAAAGAGATGCTCTACCAGCCTGTCCCCACCATGAAAATTGACTATCATTCACCTCCATTGACATGTAAGAAGTGTTCCTCGCACAAAGCTTCTCCTCCCCTCCAACAGCCAAGCCCCTCTCCCCAGGGTCCCTCCTTGCTGAGGATCAGTGAAACCCTCCCAGACCTCTCACCTGAAATACCGCAGAGATTCTTTTCCAGAATTAATGCCTCTCCATGTCAAAAAACCAGAGCATTAGAAGACAACCCTTAAGCTTTGCTACTTTCCCCTCCCAATTCCTTTATCTCGTGTGATCTGCTGTCCCCCTGCTCACTCCACTGCTGCTGCCTCTTAATTAAACATCCTCATTTTGACACTGACCCTATTTTCATTTCATCTAATTCTTCTCTCCCTCCCTACAGAAGAGGAAAGTCCCAGCAGCCTGCTCCCCATTCTCTTTCTCCTTCCACTCAGCTTATAGTAGTAGCTACTCGCCCATTTTCCTGATAGTAATTCCGATTTCCCTTGGCTGCGTTATGAGGATGAGCTGCTCCTTCTATGACAAAGGAATTGCTAATGGCCATGCCTGCCTTCTCATCCTGGGGACAGTGGCCTCTTCTGTCAGTAACTTTTTCCCTCGCACAAGTAGTTTGCCAGCATGCCCCACACAACAGACCACATTTATGATTGTTGGCATACTAACAGGGTTACTGGGCAGCTTTTTTTTTCAGGACAGACTTAACAACTCGCGCATAGATGGACCCAGACGTGGCTCTGGGTAGAGACAATGAGAGATTTACTAGTGCATGTGTTTGCACCAAGATTTGGTGGCTTTGTAAGAACAAAATAGAAACAGAAAATAATTATTTGTTTGCCAACCCACTGAATGTAGGGGAGAAGCACAAAGTTTTATTCATCTGCAAGCTCAGCAGATGTCAGTGTATGAATGGCCTGATTTCAGTCTCATTTTTTGGACTAATGAAGATTTAATATAGCTAACAGAACCATGAAGTAATTCTGGTTTTGAACAAAAAGTGATTCCATATCATCCCATAACTTGTCACAATTAAACATTAACCAACTCCATGAATTTTGGTGGTGGTGGTGTTTTGTTAGAACAGCTTCTGAGAGAAGTGATAGCTCAGTCATTATTTGAATGTCTGCTGTAGCAGAGTCTATCACCACTGAAAGGCTAGAATAATGGCCTGTGTTATTCTTTTGCATCTTTTTCTATACAGCTTTTTGAGGGAGTTGTAATTGAAGAGAAATGAAAGGGCAGGCAACCAAGAGACAATACTGCAAGGATCAGTACTGGAATGCGAGACAACATACTATAAAAGCTGAAACTTTAAGACTCCTGCTATGTGTGTATTTTTGAAAAGGGCAACATCAATAGCAAACAAAGAAACCCCAGCTATTTCCCCCCTGACTACGAAATAATCAAATTCATTTTTTTCCCAACTTCATGTTTATAATCTGATGGCTTCCCATGAAGGCATGAAAAAAGGATAAATTACTTCATTGGATTCCTATTTTTAACTGCTGTTTTCTTTAGAAAATGTGATTAACTAAAAAGGTGAAAGAGACCACTAGAATGGAGACATGAGAACACCAAGGCAGGGTGTTAGAAGGCAGGGACCCTCCAGCAATTTACAGAAAGGCTGCAAAATACGAACTGCTCTTTGGCATCGGGTCCTGTGTGAAGTGGCTCTCCAGTTATGTCAGTGTTGTACCTCCACGTTCCTCCTGCTTACAGAGAGCTGAAATACTGCAGACAGCATTTTCCATACTTAAGTTTCAAACTCCAGTACTTACAGGATTGCCAGAGGCTTACCGTTGTGCACTGACTGATGCACCAAGCTTAAAATTTCCTCCTGTTTCTACAAATATTAACAAGTAGAGGCTCTCTAAGGGCCTGATGTAAAGCTACTGAAGCCGTTTTAAAGCCATTAAAGTCAGTGGGAATCATTACATCTGTCTCTGGCACTCTTGGATTCTCCAAGTCCTTACACGCATACTTCATACTTGCACAAACAATCCCATTGAAGAAGCTGTTTGTCTTAACCACAAAAAATGGCTGAGTTTAAGATGGGTTTAGCTAAACCTGGCCAGGCTAAGGCAAACTCAAGCTTTTCCCTATCCAAGACAATTCAACAAGGCTATCCATTTCTGAAGTTATCTGTGCCTGTGAAGATATTTGGGATAGGTTTGTGATCAAGACTTAAAATGATACAGTCAAGGACTGAGCTTACTCAAAATAAACTGGATCCCAAACATAGGAGTCACTGGATCACAAACATAAGAACTCTGTGGCTATTTCAGGCTGCAATAAGCAATGTTTCCTCCAGTGTACATCCCAAAAAGATTAAGTAAGTTTATGTTGCTTTTGATGATGGAGAATTGAACAAAGCATAATTTGGAACCAGTTTTCAGTGCTCCTGCCAAACTCTGAGTAAAACATCATTTACCTCCTAAGTGAACATTTTTTTGGCAGTTTTGTAGGAATTAAACATTTTGGTCATTTAAAGGAAAAATGTTAAAAATCTGGAGTGTTCTTAAAATAGCAGATCAGTATACTTGAAATATCTTTTCTGATTTCAGGGAACTCCCCCTATGCATGTAACTTCCTATGAGAACCACAGCGATTTTGCACTAATTTCAGACCAAGCTTATGAAAATAATATAATGAGGCAAAGCACTCAGCAATGCCTGAGCATGGGGACCACGATGCTGTAATAGATGATATCAAGATGATGGCAAAATAATGTCACTGCAGTCACTGGAGACTACATTACTATGTCAAAATGATGGCAAAATGATTTTGACGCAAGTCTATTGAAACTCTGTTAAAATACTCTGATGATTGCAACATATCAGGCAAATTCCCCAGAGGCAGCAACTGATAAATTTGTGTTAAAGTATTTCAGATACACCACTCTAACCTATGTTACACAGGTATGATCCTGGCTTGCTAATACATTAACCTGACCCCACCAACGTCAGCTGAGGCTCCAAAAGGGAAACTTTGCCTTTGGTGTGGAAAGCTCTGATGATCCCAGGCATTTCAGGATATGTAGTTGATTTTGTCTTCTGTAGTTTGAGATTACAGTGACAAGTTGATACAGCTGAGAAAACAAGCTCATTTGCAAATATGGCCTCATCTGAGGCTGAACAGTTTAGGAATTTATGCCATGGAGAGGCAAACTGTGCCCTGGTGCTCCAGAAGTGGAAATGTCAGGTTGTAATTGAGAATGACAGCCAAAATAAGGCATAAGCTTTCCCATCATGGAGAACAGTAAACATGTCACAGGTAATAGAGAGTTAAGGCAGCTTTAGCATCTTCTCCTCATATGAAGTAGTGAGTTAATCAGCAAAGGGATCCTATCTTAGATGAACTCATCATTTACCCAAGGGGGCTTATGCTTTTGCAGTAGAGAAAGGCTGCTCCTGAAAGTCACAGCTGAGCTCGTGAACACTGACAGAAGTTAGCTGTGGAGAACCTGACAGAAGCAAACACGTTTATCTGAGCAGATTACAGTGAGGAAGTGTATCAATAACAAGTGACAATGTCTTTGCTACTGCTTATGGAAGAAAAACTTGCAGAACATCAGCCAGCACTGCTCCCTGCTCTTGCCGGGGCTGACAG
>NW_010108562.1:4403-42573 GCF_000699245.1 Pterocles gutturalis | reverse complement strand
GAACTGCACGTACTAACTGCAGGATTGAGCCCTCGGAAGGTTGTTAGCACAATTAGTGCAGAAGCAGCAACATTCCTGTTATCAGAACTCACAAGAAGCTGCAAGAGCTGTTTCAACAGAAATAGTCGAGGCTGCTCTAATTATATGTTCTTTGCACAGGCTGGTGAGTACGATGATTTTAGAAACTGGGTTATTGAAGCTTCTGAGGTTACAGATGCTGCTGTGCCAGCTCCACCCACTAAGTAAAAGGTTGTAGCTGCAGTCGGCTGGCTGATGGGCTCAGCACAGCCACGACTGCGTGCAATGTCGAAGGCAAAATAAGACTGATGGAAGGATGGCCAGTCATACTTAGGTGTCCTCGATAGACTTTTGGTTCTACGGTATATTTCAACAGTGGTGAAAAGTGTTTTCTGCTGTTTCTAGAGAAAGAAGCCCCATTTACCGTCTGTTTTCTAATCCTGCTGCTCTGACCCACTTGTTCTTCACCTCCAGCCAACAATGCCGGGCTAGCCATCGTGTTCAGCTGTGCCCTGGATCTTGGGCTTGTTGAGTCTATTGTGAACAGATGGAGCTTGGGGTTCCTACAAATCCCATCTGCTCCTGCAGCAGCCAATATTAGTGCACCATTAGGAAGAAGCCTGGGTCCCCCCAGAAATCCCAGTTACCTTTGTTGCTTTGCATTGTCACTTACTGGGGGAGATGGATGGGTGGAAGAGGGCAGGATGTGTCAGCTGCACACTTGCCAGCAGCACCTCCAGAACTGGGCACACCTGATCTTTCCAAAGGAATACAAGCAAGGTGCTTCAGGCCTGGCTCTGCCAATGTGGACTTGTGGCTACTTCTGCCAGAAAGCTGCCTCCCTGCAGCGTAAATTCAGCTAGGTAAGTCAGTGTCTTACTGGTTACACATGCAAAGGCGGCTGATGAAAATATGTAGGTTTGCACAATGCAGTTCACATCCTTAGTTGGCTCCTAAATAATTTTTGGATCAGATTTAAAGTCATAATCCTAATTTACAAAATTTTTGTTGGTCCAAGGCTAAGTTACATCAGGACTTAAATTTAGGTCCACCTCTCCAGGCAGCTACACTCGCAGGAGAAGCTGCATTTAAGCAAGACAAATTCTGTCCAAATTCCAGAAAACTGAGGGCAGCAAAATACCCAGTGGGAGATGCAACTAAACTGGAACCCAGCCTGCTTCAGCTCAGCATTTCTGCTCAGAAAAGATAGGTGAGAAATGAATGGAGAGAATGGGAGCAGAGCGAGCAGGAGGTCACTTCGCATGGAGCTCGGACATTATCCAGTGCTTGTGACACAGGCTCAGGGTCAACTGGAAGACACAGGAGCATATTCCCAGTTCAGATTCCTGCCTCGGCTGTCCTGCTGGACTGTGTCAAGGGGAGACCCAGCAGCCTACCATCAGCTCTCCTGATTTTACAGGAGGGAACCAATTTGTACGACTGGGAGACTCAGACTCACTGGGAGCTCTCCAAAACCATTCAGTCTAGATGCAGACCCTGCACAGGTGACTTGCAAGTCCTGCTAGAAGGGCAGATCCTGCACAAGTGACTCAAAAGGAACAAGTTTTACTTTAAGTGACCAGAAAAAAACCTCCCTCAGTATGGGGATAAAACCAAGTGGAAATTATTTCTGGGCCCTTCCAGTCTCATTAAGGATTTAAATTGGGAACAAAGGGGTATTTGGGATGCTCTCCTCCAGTAATTCTCCATTTCATGCAAACTCCATTCCCGTAGTGTAGATTGGAGTGATCTCATGATCATTTTTAAGTCATCCAGGGTCAGTCAGTATGGACTGATCAGCAATATGTGAGATTCTAGTTACATCTCTGACATCTTCCCCATTCTCCAGTGCTGAGTAGAATTGTGCTACTAGATAGAGTCTGGTAAAAATATAGATTTTGGTTGTTTGTTTTGTTTCCTATTAAGACAAAATTCTGCTTCCAGTTGCACTAGCTGAATACAGAGTAATGCTATTAAATACAGTGTTGATAGCTATTAAAACTAAATTTTTTGGCCCTCAAAGCTCAAAGATGCAAATCAGTGGTTCAAAATAGGCATCTCTACTGTAGTCACCCCTACACCCAGTAGCAGCAAGCAACTGGAACATGAACACCGCTTTTTTTAACATGAATCTAGCTGTAGTAGCTCAATTATTTCCTTTATTTTTCTACCGTCACTAATATAAATCAATATGTTTCCATCTGCTGCCATTTCTAGACTTGAACTGGGAATTTAAGCCATGTATCGCCTTTGTAGCCATTATGCAACCTCATGACAGAAACCCATTATAAACCTTTCAATTTATTCTGCAGCGCAGCTCTGCGAGTGATATTTACATCTGTAGCACACACATCTCATGCTCTTTTCTTTCTTGAAGCCTCTTTTACTGTATCACACTTGCACACTGTACTCACTTCAGCCTCTAGCCAAGGGAAATACAGACGCAAGTATACTTCTTAAACACGTTTCCGTTTTAACTGCAGACTTCAGTATTTCCAGTCAGAGGATCATAAAGATCCGTCAACAGAAAAAGGGAGTTGATTTCAACTTTTAATGCCTTCACGGTACAGGAGACTTGTTATAGATGATGTTACTGCTGTGGATGTTGAGCTGTTTCAATTGGAGTGTACGAAGCTGCTCCTTGGATGTGCAGGATGTAGGCACCTGCACCAGCTGCTGGTCCCCTGCTACTTGCTTAGGTCGGACAACCCGACATGTTCCTACAAATGTATCCATGCATGGGTTTCACCGCATAGAAACACCAGCCTGACAGGACCCCTCTCTTTTGTGGCAGGCGACAATAGGTTTCATTGCTGGTCTAACAGGACCATACTTGTTCACAACCACACCTGCTTTCCTGCAGGTCCCACCTGCAGTTTCTGCTGGTCTTGAAATAAGGCAGGTGATGACCACCAAAGCCTAAAGTAGATCATACAAAGTCATTTCCCAACACAGCCAGGATAATTTTTTTTTTCCCCCCAGGCTACCTGGGAACGCCTCTTGAAATTATATTCTGCAGAGTCCACAGCCTGGTCTTTAATAGCAACACAGATCTATGCAAACACTCCTTGTTCACACCAGTCACTGGCTAATGGGGTGTAACATCAGATCAACCAGCAATCCACACAGTAATTCTGGAAGTTTTTCAACAAGGTTACCTGGGGAGGAGCTTAAAATGGGGAAAAAGAATTAAGTGGAAAAACCCACATTGCCTGATGAAACCCCAGAATGGACTCTCCATTAGCAGTAGCCATGTCTCCAAGAGAACAGGGATTGTCAGCCACAGACTGCACCTTGCAGGGAGATGGGAACCCATCCTGTATCCCACGAGCTGTCCCTGTAGTCTGGTATCGTGGACCAAAGGAAGTGTACCTGTAGTGGTTGATTATGGAGAAGCCTGCCCTAAAGGGAAATATTTCCTTAAGTCCCATCAGTCAGTACTTACACATGCTGTGAATCATAAGCATTTAAATCTCTTAAAGATTTTTATCCTAGTTAATATCACTGTAGATAAGCTCATGACCTGTTTCTGAGCATTTAATTGTCCTTTCTTGAATACAAGTAAGGCCTCAATATTTTGTTCCACCCATTACATATGGGCTGAAAAAAATATTTTCTAAGTATGAAGTCTGAGGAACTTTACTCACTTGTAAAGTCTTGTGCAAGCAAGACCCAGCATTGCAGGCAGATGGAGGAGAAGCTCCCACTCCTCTGACTGGGAACAACATGCCAGTAAAAGGGAAAAAATAGAGCTTGAAAGAAGAATCTCCTTCCATATCTCACATAGCTTTTGGCTTTGTTCTGATGAAAGGTGTCTTGAGAATTCCCTGATGCACCTTTTGTCTTACATTCATTATTTTATGTATCACTATTCTGTCAGATCTAATTTGCCCATTTCCTAAAGTATTCTAAAAAATTAGTTTTTCCTCAAATATTTCCATGTGTTCTTAACAGAAGTGGGAGCTTTGTTTTCAAACAAAACACAGCCCCACTCACTGTACCCACTGCTGCTGAGGGGTTCAGCTGCATCTTTAGCCAACTTGTCTATGTTAGTCAGGACATAGCTAAGAATAGCCTCCCCCCTTGTGTGCTCTGCAGCCAGTTATTTCAATTGTGATTACTGAAGGGCTTAAGAACTTGTTTTGCTCTGTCCCATTTGACCAGTTTATAAGAGGGAAGCTGGACTCAGCAATTATTACAGTTCTATTTAGGAGGGGTGTTTTTTTGCCTCTTTGATCTCCCTCAATGTTTTAGTCACAACATTTTCTTAGGCTAAAGAAATAAACATGACTTTATTTATGTAACAGTATTCTCATTGACTTGGGATTTTTCTGTCTTGTGTGTTTATAGCATAGTTCAGTCCACACAAAAATGTAATCTGTACACAGACTCCTGGCTATAGTACTAGTTGCTGTGCTGATGAGCGAGTCTGCTCTTCATATACACTTGATTCCTTGGCACCTGGTTGTATTTCAGTACTGTGTCCAGAAAGGAAATAGGGTGAACAGAAAAAGATACCAGAGCTACCCATGGAATTTCAGGGATGAGGTATCTCGTTGCAAGCAGGAACGTGAATAAGAAATGAAATAGTAGAATTTTGGTGTGGATGTGACTGTGCTGATAATCATACTGAGAATGTCCTGTGTCTACCAAAAAGGCGAAATCCTGGTTCTGAAGTAAAACTTCAGAAGTTTCTAAATGCCAGAGTAAAATCAGACAGAGCTAGCTGCTCACACACTCAATAATAGGTAGCGTGCCTCATCTCCCAAAAAACCTGTCTCTTGAGTATTTATAAAACATTACATGGTGTCAGAAGTTATCTTGAGCCAAAGATGGAGCAATTACTTCCTCCAAGTCTGCGGGATTTATGAGGGAAGCTGGCAGAAAAATGGTGCCAGTTTAGCAACATTTTGAAATATTCTCTGCCACAGGGGCTGCAGAGGAATCGCCTGAAGGGCAAGTTGTGACACTTCTTGGGGTGGGGGGTGCTCAGCTCAAGTACACAGTGTATTTGGAAGGGAGAAGATAAAAAGAATTTGACACAGTGATGGGTGCTAAATAAAAGCCTGACAGGATTAGGCACAGCAGCCAGATAAACTTGCACAGAAATCCCAAAGCAGAGGGAAGTTAGCTTCAGAATCAGTGGGAGAGACTGGGCTGTGCCACCCATATGTAAGCATTAGAGAAGGACACACAACTGAAGCAATCACAGCCACATATACATTAATTTCAACAATTTCCATCCTTCTGACAGCCAAAATACAATGTCAGAGCAGCAAACATACAAGATCAGGTTTTCAATCACAACCTGTTTTCTCTGTGCCTTTACACTGGGAAAAAGGGGCTCTAGCAGCTGGTGTAACCCAATAAACAGCAGTTTTACCTGGCTCTGCTTTGGATAGAGCTGACAAGCTTGGCTCTGCCTCCTTCTCTAAGTTTTATTTGTCCTGTTTTGCTGGTCACATGAGCCCCACTAGCTCCTGTTGGTAGCAGAGACTCCTGTCTTGGCTGGAGCCACCCTGAACTTTCCTCACTGGGTGTGCCCTGTCCTGCCAGGGATAAAACGGAGCATTCAGCTGGTGCTCACCACAAGGAATAAATAAAACTAGGAGGGAACTAAAGGCTAGTAGAGGAGCAGCCAGTAACCGTGATGTCTGCAGCGTGTTGGACCCCGGTGCGTGCTGGCCCCATGCCCAGCCCTGCTCCCTGCCCACGGTGTTCAGGCATCAGCCCCAGGCGCCCGCTGGGACCAGTTGCACAAACAAGTGCTGCTCTTACCCCTGTGTACGGCTGAGCCCCTTGAGGTGCCACCCAAGGTAAGGGACAAACACCGAGCTCAGCCGACCAGCCACAGGTGCTTTTGACAGTTCACAGCTGCCCGCTCGCAGCCCGGCACAGGCTCCGGGCTCCTGGCTGCTGGGTCAAAGCCCAACAGCACGGGCACAAAGCAGACACGGGCTATGAAACCACCCCAGCGAGGCATGTCTCCCTCGTTTCTTTGAAGCCGGACAGATTTTCAAATGACTCAACAGAAGTTACGATTCACACTATGGAAAGAGGTGGTTTAAGGAAGGCACTTTCAGAGAATCCACCCTGGGACCATACTGGTCTTCCCTGGAACAAAAAATGAGATCACTGTGGAGGACAAGGGATGTATCAAAAACATTGCAGGAGTGTTTTGCCAACCAAAGCGAGGAAGGAATTGATCGCAAATACCTGGATTCAGGACCTGATTTCCTACTTGATAAATTCTAGATTTCATTATGTCCTTACACAAGTGCCTGACTCTGAGTCAGTATTCTAGTTTGTATTCCAAAAAAACCCACAAAACCAGATATGATGTGAAATGACTTACGTTTATATGTACTTCCAGGCCTTAAAAAAACTTGGCACATAGTTTTCTATGACATAGTTCAAACCAGTGTTTTATATAATCACTGTATTTCAAAGGCATATGAAACTGAAAACATAAGAGAAATGGAGTGTTTCACTTCAAAGGGAAATAAAGCCTCACTTCCTACTGCTCTCCCACTGTTCTATGTTGCAATTAAATGACTAGTTTAATACACAATACTGTGATTTATCGTTAGTCAGAATGTAAAAGCTAGCTTGTAATTTAGTAGAAAATACTGCCCAGTTTGTAGAATTGTGATGCCCAACTGTAAACGTATTTGACTAATAAATTAAATCCACTGAAGAAAAAAGACATGAAGGAAACTTCAAGATGAAAATAAGGACTGGGCATTAAGAAATAGCAGGCTAAAACAGCTTAAGACTGAATGCATTAACTGAAGACCTACAGCAAACTTCCATTTTTAGGTTAATTTCTTATAATGCTGAGCTAAAGAGTGAAAGTTAAACTCCAAGACTAGAGCAAAGCTTCCAGTGGGGAAAAAACACATCAGTAGTGGCAATATAGGAACTACTCTACAGAGTTAAATTGGTATTTTCAGGAGTCAACATCTCCTCTGTTTCAAGTTACCAAGAAAAAAAAACAAACCAACCAAAAACACCCACACCAGAAAAATAATCTTTTTTGCCCCAGCTCCTCCCAGCCCCACTGAGGACTAGGGACAGGCAAGCCATGGGCCTCCCCTGCCCAGAGCACCCAGCAGAACTCCGCTAAGACAGAGCAGGCTCACGGGGTCTGGTACCCAGCCAGTGGGAATTACACCAAGGAGCAAGGGGGAGCAGGAGCCCAGCTGTGATCTGGATTCCCCGGCTTCTTCAGTGTGCGCTGCCTTTTATCCAGGGCTTGTGGCAACTCCACAATTAAGAGCTTAATGCATGTAAGATATACTTTGCAAGTGAAACATTATTCATTAACAAATCTGATTAAACTGCTAATGCAGTGAGCACTAGCACAAGTTCAGAAAGACAAATAGTCTCAGTGGTGCAGTGTTTGTGAGGAGCGTTACCCGTAAATGGATTTTAACTATTTAAATTGGCTTCTGTTCAGAAACTATGAAAAGACACAATGGGGCACAGAACACTTCATTTAGCTTACTGTGCTTAATGTGAGGGGAAAAAAACCTACAGATTATAGCTTCAGAACAGTAATATGCATAAATCTGCAGAGATACCTGTATCATAATCCCAGATTTTAAAGTCTTTTTTTTTTTTCCCCTGCAGCATGTTACTGATTATTAAAGATGTGTTGGTAACTGATATTTCTTACTATGTTTAAAGCATTTAAAAACTCATTCCCTACAGACTAAGTCATGTTCAAATCCTGGATTCCACAAATGTACGCTGGGGCTTTGCTGCTGTACCGGTACCTTTCATCCCTTTATAAGCATTGTGATATTTCAGATTGCGGAGGCAAGTTATTACAGGAGAATTTTAGCTTTTATCTTTTTACTAAAGCTATATTTTCACCATTTTGGCAGGAGTAAGAAAAAAAGGTCCCACTGTCTACGACAAACATCTGATGGCTTTCCCTCCTGGCACATGCCTACTTTCCACATTTTTTCAGAAGCCTGGCATCAAATTCTCTAAGCAAGTAACTCCGAGGATGATACATGCACATAAACCAGTCTTCTCCAAGCTAACAGCTACTCCTGCCAGATTATGCCCCTGCTAAGTAAAAGTCCATTTTGAGCCATTTGAGAGGAACCTATTTCTTTGGATGCAGACAACCAGCCCTTATCTCCAGCTCTGCCATTCCGAGCCGGGGAAGGGTGCGGCAGGCTGTGGTGTGGGCTGGCTGGGAGAGATTGCCAGCGCCGTGTTTTATTGCCTTCCTTTGATGTTTGTGCGGTAGTAGGTGCACAGCAGTGACCTACTGAACTGAGCTATGCTAATATGGCCAGAACATCGCAGTAATTATTTCATTGTATGATCAAGAGGTTCTTTTATGACCGAGAGCTCTGATTGCTTCTGTACAATGGCAGCTCACTGAAATGCTTATTCTTGTATAACCTGAAAAATGAATACTGTAAAATCCCCCAGGTGGGGTTTTTTGCTCTTCCCATTGATCTTTTATTTCATTCTCTAAAACTCAAGACGAGCCCCAGACTAACAGATCAGTGGGAGTTTTGACTAAACCAGAGCTATAAGATTTGGCCCATGATCTCTAGAATTATTGTTGCAGCCTGAGAAATATTGCCAGTCAAATCTACCAGTGATAACCAGCTGCCTAAACACAGTGTTTACAGTGGCCCAGTATAAACTTTCCAGTACAAGTTCAGGATCTTTTCCACTTATAGAAGCCTATTTCATACATTCAGATCTTGTTTGATGGCAGTCACAGAACCAAGCAGTTTAGAATTTCTGAAATATCTAGAGAGATAGAAATCAAATGGTGCTCCAGCTAGTTAATTAAAACATTTCAGAATCTTTCACCTGTGGTGTCAAGCTGTTTTGTTAGGTGAAGAATTGAGAGACTAATAGAACAGGTGCTGCTGCAAGCACAGATTGCCATAGAAAATCACTTTATAGAAGCCTATCAGAAGCAGCCTGACCACAGGATCTAATAGAGAGGGCAGCATACGCTCATTGCTTCTCATTACGTGATGGTGAAATCTTTAGTTAAGGAGAGCTCTCATTGAAGTCAATAGGGATTTTCCCAGAGTAAGGCTGCAGGATTGGGACCACACTGTGCCATTGTGGTAGATATCACAAAGACCGGGCTGCTAATATTATGGTTTTCAATGGCAGCATCCGATCTGAAGCCAAATGAATTTAACAGAACACTTCCCATTGATTTCATTGCAGACCAGATCAGGAGAAGAGTCACCACATGGCTGGTTCAAGATGAAATAGTAGAATGAAGCATCCTTGAAGTTAACAGGTTGCAAAATATATGTATATTCCCCCTCCTCCCCTCAAAAGAATAGTAAGTATTTATTTAAGGAACATCAAATAATAACACAGAAGGGAAAAATCTAACCTGCAGTCAGCTAGAATAATGTGAATGGACTCCTGTTTGGTATTTCAGGGCATCATTTATTTATTTTTAATGGAAAAGAATGTTAGAAAGGTCAGAAACAAACATCTACACACCAGTGCACATCTGAGCAGCGCCAATAAAGTCAATAATGCTTGAGCCATTTGTGCAGAAAGACTAAGGCCAATGCTTACGATACCAATTGTCCAAGACCTGTTCTTCTGGAAGGTCTTATGAGTCTTAGCTCTGGAGGACCCCCTTGAAATCATTGCCTGTGTATGTGAGCAAGAGTATTTGCCTCAGTCAGCAATTTCCGGGACAGACGCCTTAGTCTGTATGGTCCTTGGGGCAGAGGGTGTATTTTATCTGTATTTATATGGTGTGTATATATACACACACACAAGGATGGCTCTGTCCTATCTAGGATTATAAGAATCAGTATAAAAAGAAGCAATACATATACATCATCAAGGCTAATGAGCAGATTGTTTAATAGTCACACATCCCTCCTTTCCAGATAAACTAAGAGGAGAGAAACTGGAGAACATTTTAAAGAACTTTTCAGAAAACATTTACTTTAGGAAGAAACCCTTCCAAATGTTTACTTTCTCACTGTGCTTTTAAAGTGCAATCCCACTCTCCTACTCACCCTAATAAAACTGATAACCAAGATAAAGCATTTTACTGTGTTGAACCTTGTTTTTCCCTGTGAACTAACCTCCTCCTGGAAGTTCATCGTTACTAGGACGGGTGTGCTACCTCTTTCCCATTGGTGCAGCTTTGTGTTAGTAGTTATTTTTCATGTTGCCCCAGAAGACTCTAGTTTTACATGGGTAGAAGAGAGAGAGAGATGCTATGAAAGAAGGAGTGGCAGAAAAATGGATGTGTAACAATGAAGCTTCTTTTTCCAACTAATCTGTGTTTCCATAAATGAACCAAAACCACATCTTAGTAAAGCACATCCCGACACAACTGTACTGCTTGATATAAAGGAGTGAATCAAATGCAGATATAGCTACAATTTACAAGAGTTGCCTTGAAATTTGGAGGATTTTTTTTCTTAAAAATAACATTAAAAGGTAATTCTACCACAATACATACTCTGTGTTTGGAAATGCACTATTGTTTGATGTGTGTTAACTTCCCAGGCTCCCTAGTATGCATTACTGACAGTTACCATCTCTCTCAAATGAGCACACCAGTCAAGAAGTGTCTTCACAGATGAACTTCTTCATTTTTCAGAGCCAATCAGTCCTTCTAGTTCCCCCTTCACCCGCTCAGATGTTCCTTTGGAGATGAAAAGAGCCTTTCTCAGTTGTTGTTTCCTTTATATCTCAGTAGGAGATGGCTCAGTTGTAGAAGACTTCAGGAAGGATACTGAGCTAGAGTCAGAGATTTGACATTCCCTGTGCCTCTGTTTCCCCACTCACCAAGTACTACAATGCTGAACCATCTTCCAGGCTTGGTTCATTAAGCTCTGGCTGTTATATGGAAGTATTTTGATGAAAAGTGGTAGAAACACAAATATTATTCTGTTATCACTGTTATTTTAAGAGAACCCTTAGTGCAAGTTTCTCTTCCCTTTCCCAAAGACAGAATGAATAAATATAACTGCCTTTCTAGATGGATTTTCCTCAGGCAGTTAACCTAGACTTTCTGCACCAAAACGTCTAAGCACCACTACCTCATATGAAAGGACCAAAACTATTAGATGGATGAGAAGCAATAGCAGATTCAAGCCTCTGTGTACGTATAATTGGGACAAAGAGCCAGACGAGTAAGGATTACATATGCATGCATAATAACATGCTCACCCAGTGATTACTGGGGAGAAAGCACTGTCCGTCCAGATCTGTAACAGCTACTGTGCCTGCACACAAAGCATTTATACTTTGCCTTATTGATGAACTGGAATGGAACAACCTTTTTTTTAAAAAAAAAAAACAAAACACAACACTGAAGAGGACAAAAAAAGCATATGCTAAGGTATGATTGACAGCCGCCATAATGGACTGTCATGTCAAAAGAACTGCCTTGCTAATTCTCTTACATAATGAGCTAGATGCTAGGCTCTCCTTGCAAGTTTGATTGTGCACCCTTCCATCAATCTTACCGACATCTTGGCATCTAAAATACAGCAAAACCACTTAACAAGGGCTCTTTAAACAGGCAAGAGGAGGGATGTCTCTGTGTATTAAATGTGATGTGGAGGTTGCTATGGTAAATTTGAGCATGTGAACATTGCAGTGCAGAATTCCACACTGGTGGCTAGAGCAGAGGCTAGCCATGCCTCCAGGTTCTTTAAGTGTACTTGGACTGCATTATTTAAAGAATGGAAAGAATATGGTTCTGGTGCCACTTTCATGCTAGAAAGGAAAGGAAAAAAAAAAAAAGTGCCTTTGTCTAACCCTCTTTTTTTTGTGTGTGCAAATCCCTGGGGCGTTGATGACGAGTATCTGAAATGGATTGTAGTGTGCTCTCTCCGCAGCTTTCAAATATGGGGCTCCATCCCCCTGACTCCTTCAGTAACTAAGACTGGAAATACATATGCATTTCTTTTTCTCTCTTTTTTTTTTTTCCGCTTCAGCTGGTTGTCACAGTTGCATAATGCTGCCAGTTGTAATCGCAGCTCCCTGGCGTTGTTAGGAAACTCAGTTAGCTTTATTTATTGAATTCAAAGTTGCCATATAGGTGTCGATTATCTGCCCCAGACTTCTGATGATTATAGCTTAAACTATTGGCACTTTATTACCAAGTGCTCTGACTTCCCATTTTGCTTGCTAAATTTATTCCACAGAGCCCCTTCAGCTGTGAACTGCTCCCTCCCAAGCAATTGTAGATTAATTGCCAGCTCCACCCCAGGGTCCTGAAGTGGGGAGGGGACTGAACAGCACATCAGAGAGTGAAGTTTAACATATAAACATTTACTAGGATTTACTGTTCTCTGGGTTATGTCATGTTTTCCTTTTAGTAGGAGTTCCATGAGAAACCTACTGGTTCTCCGGCTCCACAATGACATTTCTTAGGTCTGTTTTGTTCCTGTTGTTACAACTCATTTATGATCACTAAGGCACCAAAACTGATACCTCCATCATGGCCCATCACCTCAGCAGCGTACAGAAGTCTCTGCCACTACACCTGCTATTTTATCCAGTGACTTTGGAGCTGTTTATTCAGTGATATTATTGTTTCTGCTTGTTCCATTTCTCTATTTATTCCTCTTTCTTCTTGCTCACGTATATCAATTTTAAGCATCCGTTTGGTCCATGTTCCCTACATACGCCTTTTCCTTTTTTCCTTTTGGTCAAGGACTACAACATTCCCCTCTACAAAAATTTTTTTTTTTTTTTTTTTGCATGCATGCATGATTCTATTGTTTGCACTTTGCAAAATCAAACTCTGTGGGAGACAAGTCCTGGTCTGACTGAGCACAGATGCTGATCTGACTGATCAGTGTGATCCTCACAAAAAAAGTTATTTCCAGTCTCCCCCAAACTTCCCTCTTTCTAGCCCTTGCTTGGTTTTGACTTCTAGCCACCCAATGCTAGAGCCTATTTTATGTTTTTGTTTTAACACGTTTAACAGAACTCTTAACTTCCTGCAACTCAAACACATATTCCTAAGGCACACCCCTGGCTCCAGAGATCAGCCCCCTTCTATGGATAGCAGCTCTGGTAACAACAGCACCAACCTGGTCTCCTCCAGCCAATCTCTATGGTACTCACAGTCAAACACCAGCTCACAGAGAAACCATCGGATACTTGAAGCATCATTTCCTTTCTCAAACAACTTTCAGTACAATACTCATTGTGCTGGGGTTTTTTTACTCACCTCAGACTCCTCATTTTTCCTTTTCTCCTGTGCTCTGGATTGCTTCCAGCCCCCTGTGCTCTCTCTTGTTCAGCCTCTCTCCCCAGCAGCACCCAGGGGGCCTCAAAAGCTTTGCCTCCCTGCAGGACCCTCCCTTATCTGCCACACTTGTTGCTAAATTAATGCTTTGTATGTTTAATTAGTAGAATTGCACCAAGGTGTGTAAAAGCTTGTGGCTGCAGCTTGTGAGTTTGTGGGGGCAGAGGTGACTTTCTGAAAGCATGAACAGAAGGGGGGAAGTTATCAAGTCCATTTTTTTTTAATATAAAACTTTGTTGGCTCTCCATTGTTTCCTTGATACCTGATAAACTTTTTTCAGTATGGATTTTCCAAAGCTTTAAGTCTGTTTTGGCTACATACTTGTTCAGTTTACTTATGTATGTATTTACTTTATCAAATTCATCCTCTGGGATCCTGAACCCTTCTGTAGACAATCTAATACACAGCAGAAGTCTTGCCCATCCTGCACATATGGGTGAGAGATTTGCATGGGCACTGGGAGTGGAATTTGGGGTGGGGAAGATATTTCTGTGATGAAAGCATGTGTCAAGGACTCTGTTCAGCTCCTGATTCTGTCTATCACAGGCTTTCTCAGTGATCTTGGACACTTTGCTTTACTCCTATACAACTCAACTTCCTAGCTGTAAAATAATGAAGATAATCTATTTGGGATGGCCAGTGCTCATGAGGTTGTGGGGAAAAGACTATAGACAGGTAAGTAAGTAGAAAGATAAAAAGATCTTTTGCTCTCATAGCTTGGAGTAGGTTTTTTTTTTAACCTGCAGCTCTTCAGAGTACTGGAAAGTGAAAACAGGATTATGTTTCTCAGTAGGACAGATAGTCTCAGAGAAAGCATCTCTCCATTTTTTTAGTCTCTTTCATTTCAATTGTCATCCAATGAATTTTTTTTTATTTAACTTGTGTATCTGTTCTACTTCTAGCTTTGTTATCCTGAGTTCAAAAACATTTCCACTCTCACTATTCAGATGGTTTTGTGTTTCAGAACTCCTGACATCAGCAGTATATGACTTGTAACATGACATTTAATATATTTTTACATGTAAGTTTGTTCTGTGTGGCTTTTAAAATTGCTTCTAGTAAGGGCAATCTCTGAAGAGAAAGAAACTTTCATGGCTATTTTGCTTTGCATTAGCAGGTAAAACCACCTCTCTACTTTCTTGCAATTCTTTGCTTTCTTCTACAACAGACCAGATTAATGGATGTATTTTTGGTTTTTCGGAAAGATCTAATCATTGCATGGGAAGAGAAGAGAAGCCAGTGAGAATCCTCTGATCAGCCAACTCTCCCTAGATCAAATGCTCTCTGTTTGGGAACATCTGCCTTAAAAGATACCACCTGTTCATAAAAAAATACCAATAATGAAGTGATCCTATGTCAAATATTGCGAGGAATGTTGAAAAGTTCATAACAATCATTCCTTGTGAAGAAACTAGGTTATAAATTTAAGCTGAAAATAACATTCAAAAGCCAAAGCTAGTGCATCTGCTTCTGTGGTTGGTGTGACAGGATGGTGCATGTACAGCCATGAGCACATTATAACATTTGATATTTTTAATCAAATCCCCTTTCAAGGTGTGATGTGTTTTACTCCGCTAAAGGTCATTTTAGTTACAGTAGCATTAAGGGTTTTCAATAAAACATTTTAAATGCCAGTTATATAACTGCTTTTAAAACATTTAACAGCCACATTGGTTACATGACCTGAGACAAAGGATATTTTCTCAGCACTTTGATATATTGTGGCTAGATTATCCTTATGGGAACGTTCAGTTCCATAATGGCCTCAGGTCATCCCATAATATGTGGTGTAGGAATTTTTTTCACCAAAACAATAATTGCTAATGAAGCCAATGGTGATGGAAGTTCAGTGACATGGCAGAGGATACAGACTGCAGTCAATAATAGCAGCAGACACTGGCCAGTACAAGAAGTTCATCAGCACTGTTCAAGGACAAGAAGATGGAGCAACAGGAACGAACACACACGGATCTGTGCCTTAGCACTGCACTGGACGTTACAGAAAAATAACTCAGGTGAACAGTTCCTTCTTCCCCTGCATCTCCAAGAGCATTGTGCCATTAAAATACAATCCACGATAGGATATAAGATATATAGAATATCATACAGGGTATAGTTGCAGCACTTCATACCCAGGTGCACCTGGGCACATATAGAGTTATACCACTCCATGCCTCTCCTTTAATTTTGGGACAAGGGGATGCTGTGAGATGAACAAGTTCTGTTTCATGTACGAGAGGCTCCTGCCAGATCTTATTATCGAGGGTAGACAGCTATTTCCTGTTAGGTTCTCTGTAGAAGAATATCCCTGGAGCAGCATTTTCAGCTGTGGCATCTCCCCTGCCAGCACTCTCAGATTCTGGATCTCGTTCCCAGACCCAGCAAACTTTATGACTGAGACGCAAGACTCCACATGGCAAATCATCATGAACCAGTCAACTGGACATAGTCCTCTCCGTTTCTCTCAATTTTTTCGTGCTTATCTCTTTAGATTTTGGGTTCTTGTGGTTAAAGCCACCTTCTCCTGTGTGATCCTGGACTGTGCAGCGTGGCTGGGGTTGGCAGGTGGTTCTAGCCATGCCTGAAGACTTCTGCCTCCTCAAACCAAGCAAGCAGCTCTTGTCTGGCAAACCATTGCCAAAAGGCAAAAAAATATACTTAAAAAGCAAGCTTTCTTAAGCCTTTTTAAAAAAAAAAAAAAAAAAGAAAATGTTTGTTCCAAAAATAAAATAAAAAAATGGTGTATAATGTATTTTCTCCTGCTTTAAGCAGGAGATACTAGAGGACCTTCTGGAGGCCTGTTCAGCCTGAATTATTCTAAGAAAACATGCATATTTCTTGAAAAGCAATATAAGCAAAAGACACAGTGACAATCCTTTTTCACAGTTCCTAGGCATGATGTCTTTCTCAGTGACTTCAGGTCGTAATGAAATTAAGAAGTCGCTCTGTTTCAGAATAATATCTTCCACAGCCAATTTTATCATGAGCCAATGAAATAAATGTTTCCAAAGTGAACAGCTGGCATCTCTTTTCATAAAAGATTCCCTTTTAGAACACTATTTCCAAACAATATTACAGTGGCTCCATTCACATGGCTATAGTTAAGACTGTGTCAATACTTCTCTTATAAACCTTGTTTTTCAAGGGTTTATAACTTTACAGCTGAGCCATAATTAGCTGTGATTTGAGTTACAGAACAAGAGCTCAGTCTGTGAAGACATTTTTGCTAATATTAATAAAATCAGTTTTAAATCATAGAAGAGTAAAACATAGTACTTTATATGGATAAAAAGGATCCTTGAACATTAAACAGCTTTGATTTGAAAAAAGAAATTTTGGCAAGTGATTAAAATATAAGATGATCTCCATCTTTTTTGTCCTTTTAAAAGAAAAAAAAAAGAAAAAAATCACTTTAGGAACTCAGTTTGACAAACATATGAAAATTCAAAATCAAAGTTGACAGTCCCTTCTTAATTTATGTTATTATGAAGAACAAGTACAATGGTCTCACTAAAAGGCACAGAATCAACCAAAGCTCATATTCTGTGGCTTTTCTCAGTTCTTGCTTTAATCTTGCTGCCACGTGAGCATAGTTTTTAGTACTTGATATAATTTTTTTGGAATATTTTTTGACAATACCAATTTGCACCCTGCCTGTGGTCACTTAAGCCCATCTTTCTGTGCTCCCTGTTTCCAACGTCATTCTTAATTAGGATGCAAAACAAACATCTCCTGTTTCCCATTCCAGTCATACTAATCTGTCCTCCATTGTGAGCCCAACTCACCCTTTTAAGCATGAGTCAGCTGTCGGTTGTGTTCACAGAGCTCTCCTGACTGCATCAAGATTTCATGTCAAGGAGAGCCGTATTTGGTTCACTCGTTGTAGATCTTAATGGCAACGTCTACTGGATATCCCCAAAGAGCTAATGAAGTCCCATGAAATGAGGCCAAGTAATTGATGTCTTTATGCAGAAACTAATTTGTTCATAAAAACTTGCCCTTTGTATCATAAGTTATTCTGAAAAAATACATGCAATGAGAAAATGGAAAAATACATGCTGAAGTACTCAAAATGTCTTTTTCTAGTAGGTCTTAACTGTTACAAAAGAAATAAATATGACAATGTGGAAAGCCAGCAGCTCAACAAAGCCCTGGGATGGCTGCTTTCCAGGAACTGTATTCCTTCATTACCCCTCCCCAGCTCTTCTCCTCTGTGGTTTTGCTTCAGACTTCAGTCTCCTCCTGTCTCCTGTGACAATTTTCATGTCAAAGTCCCATGATCACCCTAAAACCTTGCTCTTCCTAACCTGTAAGTTTTTAGATGTACCCCTCCCACAATGATCACATTTGAATCATTCCTGTTCAGGCAGACCTTGGGCTCCTGTGCAGAGCTGCTGAGTGCTCATTTCTAAACCAAACCAAGGAATCATCCCGAAGGGCAGGCACTACATGTGACGGACTCACTTGGGACCAGCACAGATTCAGAGAACTGTATGTCAAAACCTTTATCGTCAGCAGCAAAGTAATGGTTCAAGAAAACCTATGATCAAGTTCTCCACAGTGCCACTGGTTCTGTTTGTGTTCCTGTTGTCACCCCTCTGAGTCTTCTCATCATACAAAAGCCCAAACGGGTCACTAGATCTCAAGCTTCAAAGGGAGACTAGCTCAGTGTTTTCAGAATTACTTCTGCCTTCCCTCCCTTCTCCCTGCCACTCACCTGAGCTGGTGTGCTCCCAAAGACTTTATGGTCTTAAAAGACCAAGAAAGAAATAGTGAGAGAAGAAATAGTGAGAAAATACTTCCAGTCACATACAGGATGGGGATAACCAAGGGCCTCATTCACAGACATTCAGAACTGACTCTGCATTAGTAAAACCACACTCTTCCCCTTTCTTCCCTGGGCTATGTAGGCATTGTCAGTCTTTTCCTCCTTCTTTCCTTACCACTTAGTTCCTCATACACCCTGAGTTGGTAACGTAATCTTTGTTAAACTAGGGGACTTTACCTAAATAGAAGGATAATGGGGTGTTTTGGAAAGATGCCTCTTTTAGCTTAATATGTTATCTCCAGTGATGCTGAACAGGGCACATGGGATAGACTTTCACCTCAGCGTTACAACATCGTGGAAACAAACACGAATCTTTAACGTTAGAGTGTAAACAGCAACCACAGAGCTCTCCTTGTTATCCTTGCTGACTGATCTGTATGATAATTGCAGGCTAGGATGACTGGATCCCTCTCAGGCCAGAATTAACCACATTATACAGTCAGAGCCTTACTGAATTCTGTGGCCATCACGCTGCACAAAAACATGAAGTTAAAATTGTTTCTTCGAATTCAAATGGGATCAATACCTCTCAGGAGACAGATGGGGTTTTCTTTTCTGCACTGAAAAAAGAAGCAGTGTCTGGAGTTCTGGCTTAAAGTACTCATTCAGCTAGAGAACAACACCAGGAAAAATCAGCAGAGAGTGGGCACCTGCTCTTTTCCTTGATCAGCCCTGGATCTTAGAATTTGATGTTTTATATAAAGGGAGCTTGCTGTAACTCTTGCATGATGCTTTTTAAACTGCACCATCTGACTCAGGCAAGAAGGGCATATTTATTCATTTTGGAGTTTTTTTCATTTTTACTTGTAGCTGAATCCTCTAGGTCAATTGCATCTGCAGGGGTGGGAGAGGAATTTAATTGCTTTTACTTCCTACCTTCATCTCAGGGTGACCAGTCCATTAATAATGTACAGGAAGCAACTAGGAAACGCATGGTAGATTAGGGATTAATTGATATTTGGAAAGATTTCAATCCACATTTGAAGGAAAAGGTTATGCACTGTAGTCCAGCATTCGATTATGTTATTATTTCTTGCAGCCCTGCTTCTTCTGGTTTTAGATGTTTTCCCTTTTCCTTGGCCAACCAGGCTCTTACAAAAATCTCCTTGTTTGTTTCTTGCTACAGATATTTGTTGCATTTCTGATACATGCCACCCAATATCAAATAAATACATACATTTCTCTGTATTTTCCAGTAAATATGTTTTTTTTTTCTGCACTGACACCACCCACAGTTCCTTTGTGAACAATTGGACTTTCCAAAACATTATTGATTTCTGTGCTTGGAAGTTACAAGATTAATAGCTTTAGAGGCAAAAGTCCTTCAATCCTTTTACCAAAGAGGTGCTGCAAGCTTCCTTCAGTGCCTGCTGGTGTGCTTCAGCGCCTCACTTTGAGTAAGAAACATGAGCGAGGCACTCCTCAAATCAACAAGGCACTAAAATACAGGAAACAGATGGGTAATTTCAATGATGTCAGGGCAGGAAGGTATGATTTAGTTGGTTTGAAAATGACGAGCCTGACACCTCAACTTGTTTTGCCTGTGTTACCCCCCAGAAATGCTAATGACTGCAGGAACGTCTTTAGCAGTTTTAAAGGCTGTAGAACAACTAATATTGACACCCATAAAAACAGTAACTACAGGTAGCAGAACTTGACTCCAGCGGTCAGGAGCAAGAGACAATGTGAAAATTACAAAAAGACCCAATAGAAGAGATATATTAGATTCTTTTAAGACCTTGAGAAATTCACCATTTTATCCCAATGACAGTTACATTAAAACAGACTAAAATTAGGAATATAACATAAATGTCCAGTTACAAGCACTTTGATAATGTTAGGTGAATTGGGCAAAGACCTTTTGAGGACCCTGATGTTACAGCAGCTTTTATGATGGTATTTGAATTTGAGAGTAATGGAATCTTCCAAGCAGCTAAAGCCAGACAATTTGGAAGAGTTTCAAGGCTGCTAAATGCACACCGCAGAGAGACACTGATGACTGTAACACTGTGAGTGGCCATCTCAATTTAGTATTAAAATGTCAAAGGAGAGGTAGACCATGACATATTTGGAATACTGATAGTGGAAACACTTAAGTTATTTTCTAATGAACTGCCACCCTGGAAGCAGAGCTAGACTAGTTAACAAAAGTCTGTTAAGACACAGTATGTGAGTAAAGAAACAGTGATGATGACTCTCCTTAATCGATTTGGGACTGGAGAAGTTCACCTCTCCATCATTCACAGATAGTAAAGGTCACATCATAAGTGACTTTCATGGTCCTAACAGTGAGTGTTTTGCACCCTAAATGCAGTTCTGTTTTTTTCTTCCTTCTTTGGCAGACAGAGGGAAAGTCACTGAAATACAAGATGGAGCTTAGGAAGATGCCCTGGAAAAATCTTTGCTCACCTCACCACACCATGGTGATAATGGCTGCTGAAAATCCACCTTTTTTTCACTGATGGATATCTCAGTCCACTCTGAACTTTATTCAAATATCCACTCTCCAATGTAAGAACAGTAAGCAGCATATACTACATTACAGTATTAAATTAAAAATATATGCTATTTACAACTATTGCTAAGAACTGTTTTGAAATCCCTTTAGTATTTTTCATCCACAGAGATATTTGGGGAATTTTGCTAATTCTGGTTTTATTAACATATTTGGTGAAGGTTATCTGAGTTTCATCTCTTAATCTTGGAGACTTTGCGAGCACTATTTGCTGATTTATCTGCTTTGACTGATTAAATAAATGAAGAAAGAATTGTAAACGGTAGCGGTGTCACCATGGGGTAGTTATGCCTTATTTTAATTAAAATCAGGGTCTAAAATAATATTTTATTCAATGGCTATCTACCTGGGCATGCTTGGCCTAGTTTCTTCAAGTACCTAGAGATTCTGCTGAAGTCTTCATTTGCTCAGTCTGCCAAACTCACAGGCCTGTGTTCTGTGCACCGCTCAGGCTGCAGGCAGAGCTTCAGCCAGAAGAATCTGAATTCACTGGTCACGAGCATTTATGTAAGCCCTGTATTGCTTTTATACAAATCTGCTCTTTCTACCTCTGCTCTACTTTCCACAGCTTCCAGGCTCTGCAGCTCGCTGTGGTTGCAAGCTTCCCCTGCAACATTTGAGGAAAGAAGGTGCCATGAAACTTCCATTTCTGTTTTACTTTCCACCTAACCTCTGCAGGAGCCCGGAGACAGTCGTGCAGATCTCTGGCCCCAGTGAGTTTTCTGTCAAAGGGGAATGACCAAGGATCACAAAAAAATAGTGAAACTTGTTACATCATCACAGCAGAAAACAATATAAGTTCTTTCAAATAGAGAAATCAAAACTTAAATAGCATGAACTTACCTTTGGTGAAATTCCCAGCTACACGGTTTATGGCTGTGCCTCTGTTCTTAGACGTGCCCAACATTGTCCTGGGTTCTGCTGGAGGAAGTGAGGCTTCTTGTAATTACTAATCAAATAAGTATGAGTTTCCATCATGGTTTATTTTTCATTTTAGCTGGCACCGATCTCATCACTCTCAAAACCAGTTACATATTGCCTTGGAGACCAACAGGTTACCTGGATGTTGCTAGGATGCACCGTTTGCCTGATTCTCTCTCCTTTTTCTCAGCCACATTGCCCATTCCCTGTGCTGTTAAACCATTTGGACTTTGCCCAGGGTACTCTTATGCTGGGAAGTCCTTAGGTAGCCAAGTGGTTTATGTTCCTTCTTATAATGCATTATTCTTATCTTGAAATATCGAACAGACAATATATGCACATGCATTTATTTTCCCTAGATGGCCTGTGTTGGCCTTTTGTGGGAAATTTGCAAGTGGACCACAAATGAAGTTGATGTGAAGCTGAGAAAAGCAGGTGTATATAGAATTATATATGGATAAATTAAAAGTGGATGTGAAAGACAGCACACATCTACTATCTAAACTTATACATGATCAATATAGACTGTGTGATTGAACTGTGTTAGCATCAGCGGTGAAAAGCTGCAGTTGGGATGCCCTTGTTGGTACCGAGCAGCAAAGGGGAAGGGAGTGAAAAACTCTGAATGAACTGGGTTGAAAAAAAAAGTAGCCCAACTACCCTTTCCTTCCTAATCATAATGTTGTAATACAACAGAATAAAACTGCATATAAAAAGGTAATGTGCATTTTCTTCAAGGACTTGTTGAAAACTGTAATACAGTACCTTTGTAATTTACTGGTAATATGCACACAATGTAAAAGATCAGGAGCAGAGAGTACTATCACTATATTTAGAGATAATGGTGCTTTTCTTTCAGAGGCTTGATATAAACTTTGATTACATAGCATTTCTTTAATTTGCAGCTATTCAAGAAAACCCTTAGAGCACTGCAGCAAGCAATGCCTCTCTTTTACATTTGCATTTTTTAATTTGCATTTTTTAATTTCCCAGACTACAGCTCCACACCTACACAGGCTTCCCCTGTGGGAGGGAAGAGAATATTTTTCAGTATGAATGATCCTGTTTCTCTTCTCAAATAGCTGTAGTTATTCATTCCAGAGATTTTAAAAAAAAAATCACTTTGGTACTGTATCACTTAAGTGTGGAGTGTTTTTTCTAACCAACATTAGATGCCAATCTATTGCTCCACTGGTACCCATTTTAAATAGGGCAGCCAAGCAAAAAGTTCAGACTGCTCAAATGACTAGCTGCCATTCTCAGCAGCCTGCTCTCGCATTCCTCGCATACCCCAAAATGCCACTGAATGCAGAGCAGTTTGGTGCTTTTAAAGGAAGAACCATTATGTCCCTAATAAGTCAAGCCCCCCGTGGCTCACTAATGACAGGAATCCAGACCAGGTGACCCAGCACAGCAGACCTTAGGATCTCCTATTTACTAACCAACAGGGACAAGTTTAGGAGATACCTTTAAAACGTGGACTAAACCCTGCATTCCAGGAGCCAGGGTATTTGCCTGTGATCGGGGTGATCAGTGTTTTAAACCCTACCCCACCTCTCTTGGATGGGAACCTCGACCCACATCTCTTCAGAGTCTCAGGCGCTTCTCAAGACAGAAGGAAGATCCTGTAAACCAGCGGTTACATCCCTCACATGGCAGATGACAAAGTTATGATGTATCATCAAGTAATTATTTCAACCGCTGGTATTTCACTGGGTGTGCAGATTGGAGCAGCATCACTTGAAGGGGCTGGAAGAGCCCACGGCACTCACAAAGCCTGGTGGGCAGAGCCCTTTCTGCAATAATTCCATATGCCAGATTTGACAGAGGGACATTTAATTTCCCATTTCCTAGAAGATGCCCAATTAACAGAAGGAAAAAGAAGTGGTCTCTCCCTCACTGTTTTGGTAGGGATGAGTCAACTTTTTTTGGGTACCTACCTTGAAGAGACATTTCAGAATCCCAGGTGACACCTGTGCACTCAGAGGGCAGACAGAAAGGCTGTCCTTCCCCCGCATCATCTCCTTCTGAGTCACCTCACTAATTCCCCTCCAGTATCCGGGCTCTTGGGACTGTCATTTTTAAGTACCCAGCCTGCCTCTTGCTTCACACGCAGAGCCTGTGCCTGAGTTGGATTTCTGTATCTAATGCAGAGTCTTTGCTCTTAAAAGCCTGGGATGCTAAATTTGAGGCATGACATAAAGAGGGAAGGCAACAAGAAAAATTAGACCTGGAAAATCGATGGCAACAGCAGGGCAATGGCTTTGTTCAGGAATTTTAGCCAAGTACTAATGCCTGTCTACTGGGGAGTGACTGTCTCCAGAACAACTCCATCCAGAGCCTGAGGCAACAAAACAAATTATTTATTTGACTTTCTGTATCCAGGACCTTGCGAAAGAAAATTTACAAACACAGCATGTCTTCCCAAGACTCAATGTTTGCTCACATAATAAGGTGGAAAAAAAAAAAAAGAACGTGGAAGACTTTATATAACAGCACCATCTCATGACACCTGCCATAACAATATTTTATTTGTCAGTCTTTTCTCATCCTATGTCTCTTGAAGCTTGACTAGGTTACTGCATCAAAGGGAAGGAGTAATAGTATCATTTCAGATAAAAGAAAAAGAGAGAAGGATGCTGTACACAATCTGCCCATCATGTCACCGCACAGTTACATTAACCAAACAGGCAACATGTATATGAAAAATATACAGACATACAATACGGCAATCTATGTAAACTAGAGCTTCTTCTCAGGTATGATAAAAAATGCTCTGTCCTTATATGGTACCTATAATTCAAAATGCTTTACACAGACTAATTAACGTAACATACTTTATGCACATCAATACACTGAGGCAGAGAAAGATTAAATAAATAACAAAGCACCAAATTTAATAAACCCAGGAAGTGGCAGAGCCATAAACAACACAGAACTCCTGGATTCCAGAATTAAGAAAAAAGTGCCCTATTCTAATGCAACTATTTCCTCTCCCTTTCTTAAAGTATGTGCTTCAGGCAGCAAGTTCTGCTGTGCACAGCACTGAGCACATCACCAGCTCTTTGCAAGTACTGAACTGAATAAATAATATTAACTATAATCCCACTACCATGTCCTAAACCACTACTGAAATTTTAAGCCTTCATATTTAACTGACTTTGGTAAAGATAATTCTGAAAGCTGCACTATCTTGGTACTACTAATTAATATGTAATAATAATAATAATGACTAATAATGCTGCTCTAATAAGGATTTTATCCTACAGATCATTTTTATGAAGAACGCACTTTGATAATAATGATCATTTATTCTTACAGTGCATTTTTCATGCTAGCAATTCCAAGTGCCATGATGATTAATAAAGCTAAAGAAATTGAGAGATACATAAAATAACAAGCTTACGAGACTGCCAATGTGCTGATCTTATTAAATAAACATTAACAAAAAATAAAGCTGTAAAGGAGATTCTCTTGGGAGAGGGGAAAAATAAAAAAATAAACAATAAAACCCTTGAGGCTATGTCAGCAGGATTGAATTGACCTGTGTATCAATGTCATTCCTATTGTCACTCTAGCAATCAAAATAAAATAATAAATAGCACTAGTGAACTGTGGACTAGGCTGTCAGCTGGTATAAAAAGGTGCCTTGGCATTAATCTAAAGCAGCTGTGCATCCAGCCCTGCATTTTCAAAGGGCTGCATAAACAGTAAAAAATACCTAATATGTCTTGGCCAAGATGACTTCAACGCACAGCAGAGGAAGGACACACACTGTCAATGTTCACACACTCTGCTGATAGCTGATGTGTGTATGGGAGCTGCTTGGCTGGATTAGGCACACGGAGCTCTGTGAGGGGCTTGTCTGCAGTGCCCAGGACTTCAGTTCCAGAGAGGTGCCTCTTGTCTTCCTCCTCTCCTCTTCTCAATCCTGCAGGTAAAACCGAAGGCTTTGGTGTGACCCAAGTTAGATTGCCACTGATATTCATAGCAGGCTAATAGAAAGAATTCACCTGGTTAAAAAAATCCCCCATAAGAAATCAGTTTAGCTTACAAAGCATTGCACAGGCAGCGCTTTGCCAAAATAGCTTAGAAAGGAAATCACCTGGGCTGGCACGATTTATAGCAGCAACAGAAATATTTTGCAGGATGGCTTGTATGATTAGAGAAGCTTGGTTAGCAATACAGGCACTTCTTATACACAGAACTCGGTCCTTCTGGAGAAGCTTTTACTGGTTTGACTTCCCTGGCAACATCTTGGCATTACAGATCAACCTGAAGAGATCAAGAGCAAAGACCTCTCCTGGAAGTAGAAATTACTTGGGGGTGAGTAACTTTTACTTAAGAGTCCCCTGACTTTGTTCTATCTGGCACAGGTCACTCCAGTAGCAATGTGAAACCAGAAAGAAGCAGATTAAGGGATACACAGGAGAGAAGTCCCCAGGTGGAGGTTTACTGAGACACCAGATATAACTGGAAATCATCCACAGTCACTTGCTCCGGGGCTCCACAGCAATGTCCACATGCCGTCATAAGGGAAGTGGAGAAGGGAGCCCTGGGTTTTGTGAGGAGTTACACGGGGGTATCCAAACCTGAGGTGTGAGGAAGGGGGAGAGGAGTGGGTCTTTGGAAGAAAAGCTGGAGGAACTTATTGCAGGGGAATTCTGCAGTTCTTCTTCATAATCATATTTACTGAGGCAGTTTAGGAAATGATTGCACAGAGAAAGATATAAAAGAACAAAAAAAGATGCCATTCAACAGAAGCCCCCTGATAAAACAGAAGCCCAGCCCGTGGTCAGAGAAACTACATGATGGTAAGAAATAGCTGGTGTGTTTTGAATATACACTATAAACACTGTCTGAGGTTCATGGAAGTACTGAATAGAACCAACTATTTGTTAAGGGGATGATCAACATTTCAAATAAATATCAAGAGTAGTCTCCAGCAACAGAAAGCAAATCTGAATAGGGAGAGACCTTAGCAGATCTGATACAGCCTTCCTACACTACCGGTCGATCATTCTCCAAACTAACTGGTGAACAAAGGGCTGGATGTTCCTCTGGGGACAGTCATATTTTCTAACTCAAGAGTAAATTATGTTGAATGAGAATACAAAGTCATAAAACATAATCAGGCTATTAGGTAGGTAAGAATTGTGGGGAAGACACGGTGCTCCACAATGCATTCCTAGTGTTACATATGATAAGTAGAGACAATAGAAATCAGTGGGAAAATTTGGCATGCAGTGGTTTCCTTCCCTGGGCCTCCTCCAATTTGCAGAACTCTGCAGAATTTCTTGGGCTGCTTGGTCAGCTTTCTCTTTTGCTGAAATATACTTGGGTTTCAATGCTAACTACCACTGCTACAAAAGGAGGGTAGTTATAAAAGGTTGATTTGCAAAAATATTTATAAATTCTGCAGCTTTCTATTTTTAGGTGTTCAATTTAAGGCTTCTGGTGGCTGCAGACATCTGTCTTGTCAGAGATTTCTTTGTGGTGCTAACAGAAGTGAAGCTGAAGACTTAGATTCATCATAAAGTGGGAACTGGGACTTCAATTCTTGAGAAAATAGAACCCAGAGGAGAATCATAAACACACACATTTTCTTTGCATATAGATGTTCCTATTATTCCTGGGATTGTCAAATAAATCTTGAAATAATCACATGAGCCAATCTGTGCAGCAATGGAAATAAACAGGAGTTTTGTTAGGGATTTCCACCGCGATTGAGATAGAGCCTGGCTGTAGTCAGTAAGAACTCTCAGGACACCAGCAGTTGTCTGTTTGTTGGACTCAGTTGTTTCAGTTCAGCCTGATGTGAACTGTATGCTCTTGGGTAATGGTCCCCTGCTCAGTCTGTCAATGTGCTCTCTCTCCTCAGTTCTTTTTCATTTCAATATATACCAGAATATAATCTGAAGTAAAATCAAAGTTATCGGAAGCCCATTTACTCAATGTTTTGCTAGGAGACTAAAGCCCCAGACTTGAAAGGGAAACTTTTTCCTTGAAGGATTATCCCAAATAATATTTTCACAAAGTCTGGAGAGTGTGTCATGCACAAAACAGAGATCATGCAAGACTTCTCCTGGAGTCTCATCCAACACCATATTTGAACAACAGACAGAAATCCAAAAAGAGGGAGGAAAAGCCTGCGTGCATGTCAGTGGGATGATCAGCATACCACATGTGATAGGTGTGTGATGTGTTAGTTACAAAAATTCTCCTAGCTATGAGAAGGCTTTACAACAGCAGAGTCTAAAAATGTGATTATTCAGGTGTTGTAGTTTTACACAACACAGCTGCTCGCTCACCCTCCCCTCTACCCCCTCCTGGGGGTGGGGGAGAGAATTAAAGGGATAAAGGGAAAAGAGAGTCGTGGGTTGAGACAAGAACAATTTAATAACTAAACTACAATAATATTGAAAACAATAATAATGATGAGAATAGTAATATATACAAATATACAAATGAGTGCTACACAGTGATACTGCTCACCACCCAATGGCCAAGGCTCAGCCCATTGCCAGCTGATGATCCTGGAGCAGGGAGAGTCCCAAAACCACAATCCTGGAATGGAGATAAGAGCCTGAGTGTCTGATTAGAGACCGAGATGACCCTGAGACAGGGGCAACCTGGAGGGAGACAACCCGGGGCAAGAGAGAGGACTTCTGGACAGAGCCTCACCGATGTACTGGGCATGACATGCATGATATGGAATAGACCATTGGACAGTTTGGGTCTCAATCCTAAACTTAAGATCAAATCCTAGTCTAGTAATTGGGGCTGTGCTCCCTCCTATCTTCTCCTGCCCCTGCAGATACTGGCACAGCAGAGAACCTGAGAAGCCCTTGAGTGTCCTGCAGCGACTATAAACATCAGTGTGTGATCAGCTTCTTCCAGCATGAATACAAAACACAGCCCCTTACTAGCTACTATGAAGAAAGTTAACTCTGTCCCAGCTGAAACCAGGACATCAGGCTATGAAGAACAGGAGGTGCTGGGGAGTTCTGGAGGACGTGGAAAGGATATTAAAGAACAGCAACTAGCAAAACTTTTTGGAAAAATCACCCTGCTTAAGGGAAGGCAGGTATGAGAGGATCAGGTTTTTAACACAAGTCTTGTTCAGTCAACCTAGAAAAAATGAAGCAATTGGCCAAATTACAGTTATAGTTTGTACATGCTAGCACTGCTCAAAGGATCAGGAAATGAAGCAACAACAGGTATACCCTGACTGAAAATACCAGCGCAGAGCTAATTCATGGGTTAGAATCTAGAATCCTTAAATGGGTGCAACAAAGGCTGTGAGGGACCAAAGGCAGGTGTGTTTCATGAGGTAAGCAGTGTGCTTTTGCCATCAGCAAGGTGCAGAGCAGCCCAGGATTGCATGGAAGACAAAATTATGCTCAAGAATGGGCTGGTAGAAACTGGGAGAACAGCTTCTCGTCTTGGATCCAACCACGTGGTTAATGACATGGTTGATTTTGATCAATTTGATTTGCATGCTGCAGCTTCTGTTAGGCAGAAAATTCATCACAGGATATAAAAAATAATATTTTGTTTGTTCTTAAGATTTCCATTTTTCCCTTTCTGTAAGGTTCAAAAGAATCTTTTGCTCCTGCTATTTTGCTCATATGTACATGAAAGCACTAAAAAGTGAACTGTTTGTTTATCCTGAGGGCAGGTGCTCTGTAGATTATCAGAGTCAAGCTTTGTTGTTCTGCATTACAAAGCCTTCAACCTTGACCTAAGAGGTTCTTCTTTCCCATTTCCCTGCCCCCCTAAAAAAAAAAAATAAAAAGGAAGACAGAGAAATCATTCTTTATTCTAAGCTAGTGCTCTGTCTTGCTTTAGTAAAACCTTTGCCATACATACACATATTCAAGTTTTCTAGTTTCCTGTACTTGACTGTTCCTCAATACTGAAGCTAGTTGGGGGCTGAAATCACTGTCTTTGTATGGGTAGAAAATTAGAACTGTAGACTCTCCTGGGGAATCCAGCAGTGTTAATTGCATGACTTGGTAATACTCAGGGGAAACCTTCCAGGTGACATGTAAGGAAATAACACACATATATCTCACTTTAATATGAAGGGAACCAGAGGGCTCATCTCCCAGCACAATCTGTTGACAACTTTACCCTCACATTGAATGATGACACACAGGTGGAATTATCTTGTTCCATTAAGGATCTTTAGAAAAACATGTATAACACCAAAAGTCTGCAAAGGTGTTCTCCTCCCAGACAAATATTGTGTAAATCCTAAATTCTGGAGTTATTTCAAAAGAATAAATCTCAAAAAGATACAAAATGTTTTCTATGTATTGGTGTAGTAATACAGTAAATTATTGCTCCAGGCACCTACCCTGGTATGATCTGGGATAGGAAATAAAAATGCACACTGCAGCTCAAAACAGGAGGTGCAAAGGTGACTTTTGAAATCCCCTGATCCCAAGCTAATTGCTAGACAGTCCCCAAGCATAAGTTAGAGCAGCCTTCAGCATCAGCATCTAAACACGCCTTTTGTTCCAGTCCAAAGCCCGCTAGGAACCGTGCCCTAATACCACAGGAGTATTCTCTGGGAAAAGAATTAATAGGTTCCAGAGCCACTTGCTTCATCAGCCTGGAGAACGCCTTATTTAACTCTTTGCATAACTTCAGTACTGATAGTTTTGACCACCTCCTGTGAGAATATACCATACTGGCTGTTATTCATAATTTAACAACATTTCTATGGTATCTGGTTAAAATATCCACCTGATAATCAATGAGTGGCTCTTACAGTATCAGAGTCTGTGAAACTTTCTGCTTTTTTGTTCCTCTGCAAAAAGGAACCTTAAAAGCCATAAATATCCATTAATCTCAGGAGGTGGTCTCTAGACCTCCAACTGTATCCAGTAATCATGGAAAAATTTTCTCAGGCCCAGATGGACACTGCCTTGAAACTTCTGACTATGTTGGTTAAATGGCTAAAGCAGAGATATGTCCCAGATGTTGCTATGGATGTTTGTCTTGACAAGTCATTAAGCTTAGCATAGATACTTGGCACCAAATTACATTTTCTTAAAATTTTTACAAGTGGAAATCTGGTATTTATGAAAAACCTTTTTCCTATAAATGCTGGAATGTGGCAATTATCAGTACATAGGGCCACCAGGTTTACACAGGGGATTCACATATGAACAAGGGAGATATTTATTTATCATGAAAGACAAAATATCTGCCTGCTTTTCCTGCAGTGTCAGAATAGCAGATGGGAGCAATGGGTTTGATTCTGATCACATGCGGTGACAGACTGCAGGAATGAGTACATGGGTGTAAAAATTACATAGGGCTAAAAGCGAGCTGCAATAGATCTTGTTCTAAAATACTTTTGTTGATCCTTGGATTTTCAAATGAGTCAAAGATACTCATTGATACTCAATGATACTCAAGATGGAGTTGGAAACTCCATTCCTACAAAATGTCAAAGTGAGATGTTTCATGCTTGTAGGTTCCTTTGATAAAACCTGTGTTTGTCCTAGTTGCAACAAAAAAAAAAAACACCCAACCCTCTCTCTGTTTACGCTTAGGCTATTCCACGTTCTTCTCTAGGAGGTACAATATTGCAGCATCGCATAATCAGGTGGCTGGCAGCTGGGCACCAATATTCAAACCCAGGTATTACAAGTCGAAAGACAGAAACTGTGTCAAGGAAATCTCCATCATTTGTACCCTGTAACTTAAAATCAGAGGCCCCAAGTGTGTTACTTTTGAATTCTTGCAGGGTTACAGGCCTCCAAAATAAATCAGCTCTGCCAGCTGTGAAACACCCTAGAGCATACATTGGAAACATTCACTATCTTTTAAAGTGACAGATTAAAATCTCTGGTAACAAAGTTTTGCTCCTTTCCTTAAGCAATCTGTAAACAATTCCACTCACACCGCCACTGAAGGATTTATGTATTCTTCTGAAAGTCTTCTAGCAAGCCACACCAGCCTGCTTCAGACTGATTCTGATCTTACTTGTACGAGCAAAAAAGAAATATAAGTACACTGTATCAGAGATACATCAGTGCGTGTCCAAAATTAGGCTTCAGTTGCAGACCTATATATTTTTATGCAAAGAAATCCCAAGTTTGGCATGCAGAAGAGCTCTGCTGGAGGGGACCAGGGAAGACCAGCACTTGGGTACAGTAACTCCGCCACACAATCCAGTTTCTACTGACTCGTCCACCGATGCCTGCAATGTTTTGTCTCCAGTGCTATCAGTATGCGAAGGCAGCATCAGGGACACAGAATCAGGAGTACAAAGGCAACCGTAATGTCTCACTAAGCCATTTACAGAACGATAGTAGATACCTGCCTCCAAAAATTTTGAAATCTGTGTAGATAGAGCTGCCTCTTTGCGTGGTCAAGTTCAGTCCTCTGCACTGAAGTGAGGGAAAGGTCCTTCTGACCGCAGACAGCCTATGAGACCATTGCCAGGCACTGCTTGAGAGAAAGGTTGCAATTATTTCTAGTGCTCTCTGCAGAAAACACCTACGAAAAATCCTCAGTAGCTGCGGTGGCCGCAGGCTCCACAGCCAGCTCACAGCAGTGACCGGCACAGCAACGTGTGCGCTGACCTCACCCGAAACAGCAAACACGGCTCATGCCTGTGGTACTGGCCCGGCACCAAACTGCTCAAAGAATGAGAGAACTGTGGAAAGAACAAATCTGGGGGAAACTATTCTTCATATAATTTCAGTTGACAGAAAATATTTCTCAAACTGGGCAAACACTAACTTCAAAATCAGGAGATGAAGACACCATGATTAATTCTGTCATTCTGAGTTTGCAAACCACTACTCCAGGAAGGACAAATGACTGTTGTATTTGTAACGGACTAAATCTGAAACATAATGATGGCAGTTAAAAAAAAAAAAGTTTAGTATTTCATTACCTAATAGCACTAGCAAAAATATTTAGCTAATATGTCTACCCATAAATTCCATACAATTTCCCTCCACATGTGAAATCCACATGTGCCATAAACCTCAACTGTGTTCTTCACTGACTTTGTACATGACATTTTCTATGACACAGTTATACATTTTCAACCCAAAACCCATCTGGATTTGCAGTACAACACTGCAGATAGAAAATGGGGAGGACGGACAAGACATCATGAGATACACTGAATATCAGAAGAAAAAAAACATGGTGTGGCCCCTGCTCTGACTACATTATTCATTTTCATATTTAATTCATAAAAAACTTCATCTAATTTCCACAAGGTTTCCAGCCTCTTGCAAAATACAGCCCCAGAATCTTGACATCCTCCTGCAAAATTCTGGTGGAGCTGGGTACTTAGTGCTGGGTACCCAGCACTAATTTTAAAGACAAAGCCCAAAGCCCTGATTAAATACTATCTTTAATGTTTAAGGCTATTGTAAACAATTTCGGACAACAGTTTTGAAAAAGGAATTGGCTGCCTTTTTCTTCAAGCATCTTTTGAAAAGGGCCAGATTCTGACCACTATGTAACATTAATGTAAATCAGAAGCAATCTCCTTGAAGATAATAGAGATCAGATTCCAGGCTCATAAGCTTTCACACACTGAATTTAACTGTCTCTCATGCTTGCAAGGTTACAGCACAGACCTAAAAGAAGGTATGGTGTAAGATCAATGTTAAGGAAAGAGTTTAATTTAAAAGACCATCTTTTCCCATCAGACATGATAGGAAATTTATTATTCCAATATTATTGTTAAAACTAGAAGAGAGAGAAAAAATAAACAGGAACATATATTTTCATTTTATGACTGTGAACAACATTTCATACTGTAAACATATCTTGGTCTATAACATTTACCCAGGAAAAAAAAAAATAATTTCAATACAGTCCTTATTGCTAGCTTGGCAGAGCCTCCCCAGAACATTGTGTTAATGATTAATATGAAGTCAGTGGAATTCCACAGTTGCTGAGAGTCTTGTGCCCAAGAATGAACTGCATTGCTAAATCAGCAAAGACAGTTGTCAAGGTAACCTCTATGTAATCTATTTAACTGGCTCCCAAAACACCAATCAAGGTCAGATAACGCACTCAAGCACCATATGAACACACTCATACGGCATAAAGCTTTGTATCAAGACAGCAGGGAGGAAAAAACCTCATTAGGAAGTAGGGGGAAAAAAAATAAATTCAGTTTTGAGAAGTGTTAATTGGGATTGCAGTTAGCTTTGTGGGGAAAGCATGCCGCTCATCTGAATATGTTTTATCTATAGTAGAAGTAATTTCACTCCAGTTCAGTTTGAATGGAAATATCCTTCTACTAGTGTTTAAAAAAAAAAAACCAAAACACACCCACCCAAAAAGTAAAAAGAGCCATGGATAAATTATTAATTTCATTTATTGTTTTATTAATGCAAGACTGGCATCTACACTCCCATACAGAGTTCTCATTTTGTTTTGCTCTGCACCAGATTTTTGTGTTACTTCCCAACATATGAAATGTCAGCAGTGTCGCAGGGCGGGTGATACACCTCCCCACACACACACGGTTCCACAGGTCCTGCTCCCCTGCTGCCTCTCCCCTCCCGTGGAAAGTTTCCCCTCGTTTCTGGAAAGGACAATGATCTATTTGGAGTTACAATCTGATGAGTAGCTTGAATTTTAAGTTGTATTTACTTTCTGTGCATTCACATCTCTACAGCCATAACAAGGGCTGGCAAGAGTCACTGGGGTCTGAACTGATTTTATTCCAACAATTGCTGTGCATACAAATCAAGATCCTTTGCTTGATATTTACTGCTTTGCTCATCCTGGAAGCAAAGAACAGTAAGCATTATGAGAATTAAAAAGGTTGTCTGTTTCCCTTGGAGCCTCCATACCCTTGTCCTCTGCTGGAAAACTACAGTACTCCACAACTTCTTACAGCCTCTACTCCTCAATGAATCTCAACAAATATCCCTATGCTGCTTACAGTAAAAGCACATACCGAGGGAGCTATTTCCTTCCTTCAGTTATACAATGTCAGTACCATGGAGCTGTGCTAAATCAGGACACTGCTCCTGTTCCACAAAGATGCCAAAAGGTCTTGCTGTAGAAATGAAGAGCTAAAAATAACAGCTCCAAAATTGCAGAAGGCAATCACAGTAAAGACTACATAAACATCTGTGTGTTTAGACAATATTTTTGGTCAATGCTGTCCATACCAAAAAAATCAAAATTCTTCCTTAGGTACAAAATGGCCACACACATCATACTTTAATGAAAGAAAAGATGCAGTTCTGAGAGCTGATTCACTAGCAGCTCTGCTTAAGTTGTAGACATTTAGCATTTCTCAGGGTCTCCTCCTTTGTAACAGAGTGCGAGGCCTGTATGCCTGGCTGGAATCAGCACAGGAGCCGAGGGCTATAAAATCATGCACTAGTTTAGGAAACAAGGAAGACAACTGCACATTCTAGTCATCCCCAGCGTGGGAGGGTGCGATGGTGCCACAAGCTGCTGCTTATCATGTTGCTGCTGAAGGCAACCATGTAGGCAGAACCCACAGCCTTCACAGATTTACCCCAAGGACTGCTCTGGATCCTCTAGGCCCGGAATAACAAAGCTCCAGCCTACTTGAGAAAGTCAAGCTTCAGGAGAAGACAAATTGTGTTGCATGTCATGGCATCTCACCTTACAGGTGCAGTTATGGTCCATGGCACCCACACACGCCGCACATCATGGTGGTGTTCCAACATGTGCTCTTGAGTTTCCATCTTGAGGAAACAAGACTATGGGCTGCATAGGACCTGGATGTGGAGTCAGGATAGATCCAGCGTGAACTACTCCATATGAACACCTTAAGGATCCAAATACTATTCAGGACATTATTCTGTAAAATAACCATCACCTTAAAACCTGACCACATTACTGATATTCAGGAATTAATCTCCAGCACAGACCTGTTAGGTATGAAAAGCCATGGGCTCCCCTTTGAGATCAAGAAGCTGAAGAGGAGGCAGACTAAGTGAGTTGCTCAAGGTCAAACAGGACACACGTGGCAGAGACACAGATGGATGCCAAGAATCCCCCAAACCCCAGCCCAGCTGAAGCTGGTCTCTGTCTTTAGAAGAGCCACTTGAGAGCTCTGAGCACCCACAAAACCTATTGATTTCAAATTTCACCAAGAGGTAAGAGTACTTGGCACTTGTCAGGTGTGTTAGCATAAAAGGAAGGAGCTTGTATATCTATTCAAGCTCTAGAGACTGTGGCTGCTTTCAACAAGAAATTAGCAGCTTGTCTGGGTTTTGACGTGTCAGACACAGAGGGGAGGACTGACAGCTAATGAAGCTCTGAGACAATTACAGTAACTCTCCGGTGATGAATTGAAATCCACCCCTGCATCACTGGGCGCCAGTATAATGAAAGTTGGACTATCTGCAGGATATCCCCTTTTGTGCAAGTACAAACACTGGTCTGACAGTGCAGATAAAGAGTATGAAAACTGAAGGAATGCTCATTTCTAAGAGAGACTATGTCAGAAGATGCTGTATGCAGTCAATCAATGTAAGAGTGTCTCTCATCCCAGCAAATATGTGATAAGCCAACTTTTAAACCAAAGAGGAGTGTAAATATGAATAGTCATTGCAGTGCTTGAATTAACCTGATATTTCAGATCTCAGAAGCTGGTTCTGGATTCACAATGACTTGGGCTTTGACATGCCTTTGAATGTGGACTTAGATTACTTTTGAGATAATTTGGTTACATGAACAGTATCCACTTCATTTCAATCAGTACTCTGTCACTGTACCTTTTCTTTGCATGTGTATAGTCTGTTTTCTTTATTAATTCCAATTAGAATTGTAAACACGGTCTGTACCCAGAACACTCCTCTTTGCACTCATAAAATTGTTCTTTATTTCTAGGAAGTTTAATGCAGGCACAGACAGCAGGTAACATCAGTTGCTCTGTGAGGGTGTAGCGCAGCCAGTGTAGGCAATGCTGGCAGGAGATACCCTTCACTTCCTACTCAGAGACAGGATAATATAGTTCTTCTGGATGGCCAAATATAAATATACATACGGAAGATAAAGCAGCTTTAGTCCTATGATCTAGTCACAAAAGTAATTTTAAAAGCCATGAGTAAATGTGTATGAGACCATCACACTTACTGCACCATCTCTATTCTGCAAGTAATTTATGGTGAAATCATGGTTACAATCATTTCAGTCAACACTCCCTTTATGGAAGTAATTTCTGGACGTCACAACCTAAAAGCATATTTATATCTGAGGAAAATCATCGTGCTTGCAGGTTTTTGAGACTTAAAAAAAAAAACAAAAACAAAAAACAAAAAGCCCCACAACATCATCAACAAAACCTATTTTGAACAATACTACATATTTACTTTATAATAAAGTTTTTTAAAGGGATTTCTGATTTTCTTCTACTAACTTTTAAAAATTAAATATAAAGGCTTAGTTTGCTTATTCCTGATGACAACCAAATACAACAGAAAACACCAAAGTACTTCAGAATTGCAGGTGTGGCTTTTGTGTGTGCCTGTTGCTCACCCACATGTGCATACACTTCAAACATACTGTTAAAGCTGCATTCAAAAACCTCGAAACCTGGAGGGGAAGGGATCCCTACAGACTTGCCCCAGGACTGGCATCAGGATTGACGCTGTAGCTTCTCGCATCTCCAAAGGAACATGAACTAATTCACGTGCTAAGGCAAGATTTACAAGATGGACTGTAACAGCTCCTAAGATAGCTGTTACTGTCTCTGTGTAGTTAATGTGTTTGTAAGATTAGTATTAATTACCCAATAAGGGATATATCTGTTTTGAGAGCTTGTAATAAGTCCTTACTTAATATTAGGTAAATAATATGCAAATGAAAGAACATACTGTATAAGCAACAAAGTAGTTAATTATTTGTATGTATTTTAAGGGTCTATAATAAACAACCCTGTCTTTGCAGGATTTATTACAGGTATATATTTATTATATATTATTATTATATATATTTATTATAGGTATATATTTATATATCTCCCTATGAATTGTGATTATATAAAGGATATATTCGATACAGATATTCAAGGTTAAACAAGCAATGCAAAGGTGATATGAAGTAATGATTGCCAATACACCCAAACTTAGATACCTTTGATTCATGCTGTTTATCCTTAATATAAAGAATGGTGAGTGCCTGGCTGCCTACCCACCACTCCCTCCCTCCAACTTTGCAGTTCCTGGCCCTTCCTGGGTTAGTATCATATTCTGAACCTTCTTTAAACATGCTGCTTGATATATGACAATTTGAGTATTTTTTCTCAAGTAAAGAAGGGAGAAAAAAATAACTGAAAGAATAAACCCAGAGTAAAGTAGTGTCATGTTGCTGAAACCCAGGAAGCAATGCTGGCTTTTACCAGCTGGGACCACAGCTGGACACTCTGACCCCTCCAGCCAGACACCCAATAACAAATTGGCAATCCACCGACCAGCAGGAAAAAGCTGCTTTTCTTCCTACCATTTACCATGTTCCCCAAGTACTTTTAAAGTAGCTAGAGGAGGTGGGGGAGAAGACACGATGATGCCAGGCTTTGCTAAGCCTTGGCAGTGCTGTGGTGGGACAG
>NW_010108562.1:0-4372 GCF_000699245.1 Pterocles gutturalis | reverse complement strand
TCGGTGCGGGTCTGGCCCCAGCGCCTGCCGCGTGTGACTAATCAGCCCCCACAAGGCTCTCGCTTGTTTATTCCACTTAGATTCTTCTGGTTCATATCAAAACACAACAGCCAGTTATACTAATTCATCTTCATTTTCTGAAGTAAAAAAACAACGTGGCAACTCAGGCAAATGTTTAGATAAAAATGCTCTTTTTATCTCGTGATACCTCTGTGACTGAATTTTCCTTCAAGAAAAACAGATGGCTTAACTGTACCAGGTAAAGACTTTGCATAAGTTGGTAACAAAAAAAAAGGGTTGTACAGAGTTTTTGTTAATAACATACTTCTGCCCCAAACCCACTCCTGTAAACAGTCCTAAGAACATGCAGGGCTTCTTAATTGAACATTAAACTCAGAAGTGCCATTACATTCACAGTACAGTATCCAGTTAATATATCCTTTGGGTTTGTTTTTTTCCCTTTGTCCCACCCACAGAGATGTTACAAATTGGATTTAAATTAAATTTCATTCTAAACACATATATTCAATCATAACAAAACAGTGACAAATTAGCTTATTCCATTTAAACTCATTGTACGCTCAGCCTGAGCACCTCCTGCTCCAGCCCAGTGTCTGTTTCCCAAAGGTCGGGTATTTAAAGAACTGACGCACAAATGTGTGTGTGTAGCTATTAGCAAGGGAACTGGTTTGATTATTACATGAAATATCAGGTTGGATGGCAGCGTGTGTTTTAAAGTGTGTATATGGAAAAGGTTTGGGTTTATTACTGCATGAGTAAAGAGGTATAAACAGCTGGGTACAGAGTGGTGCGCAGGTAGGTATAGCTGTTCTACAAATGCCTACATTTATTCTTTCCCCTTTCTTAAATATGATCTGATATAAAAAGAAACCTGACTGGTAACTTCCTTTTTAACATAGTCTGTTATATATCCATTGAACCACCATTCCCCATCAGCTACTCTTACTGTACAGGGATAACATGTAATGAGATTTTCTTGTTTGTTTTTTTCCATTGTGGCTGGGCCCTTGCTAGTTTTAGCATTTAAAGGAAGTCAGAATGGGTCAGGTGTGAAGAGAACAGAACGAATTTGATACCACTCCTGAGAGAACTTGGATGGTTTCCAAATCAATCTGTCTCAGGGAGTGGAAGGGGGGGGGGCACAGAAAAGCAACAGGCATGAAAAAAAGATCCCAAGTGTTACCGTAGCTAAACATCAACTGTGGTTAGATCAAACGCTTGTGAAGCAAAGGATATTGAAACTGTTATTTGTAAAGGAAAAAAGCCATCATTTCAAAATTACAGTGGAATGTGTTTAGAAAATAAACATTCTCAGTTTGCCCTAAAATTTGTTAGCAGTAAACAACCTCACTTCTTTTACCAGGTTTATGCAGTTTTTGTGCACTGTGGATATTTTAGAGATAATTCAGAATTCATTGTTGTAACAAATTTCCAAAACTAGCAGGGATGTGGTGTCCCTACATAGCAGTGTGCTTTAGCTATCTATTGGCCTAGGGTAGTTAATCACAACTGCTAACAAACAGGAAAAAACCCCCAACAATTAAAAATCTAATTGGTTTGAAGCTTTAAATCCCATCCCAGCATGCACACTCATTCCTCTATATACTACCCAAATCCTAACAAACCCTCTTCCCTTCTCTCAGTGGGCCACACAATGGCAGCTACAACTGTGCACAAACTTGCAGCTTCCAAACCTCAGGCTCCAAGTTTAACTCTGGATTTAATCCTGCAAGATACCCCGCTGTCATGACCTTCCCTGAAGATGCTAACAGCCTCACAAGGAGGGCTCAGCACCTCCTTGAATTGGCTATGAAGGAACATTTCTCTCTCTCTTGGCATCAAAATGTTGAAATCACAGCCAACAGGATCAGTTAGCCGTCTTTCCTAACACGTGTATTTTCTAATTGGGTCAGGAATAGACTTGAGTCTACTCGTGAATTCCTTCACCAGCTCACCTGTCCCTCAGCAAGTGACCAGCATAAATTGAAGAATACCATAAATCCATAAGATGCGGTTCATCATATACACTTTGGTGGATCAGAGCTTTCATGTTCAATCACCACATGAAAACCAAACGGCCAACTTTTCATTCTGCAGCTTCAATAGGATGTAAACTGATGGGTATCAGCTGAGAATCTAGTCCCCATACTCCTCTCTGACATGCATGAGGTGCAGAATAAATCCCCAAACCAGGGCTTTGTAGTAACCAACAGCTGAATTTGTTCCCCAGATGCCAAGGGATGAGTGCTGTGAAGTTTTTCTGTACCTTCACAGCTGTACCAGACTGACCGCCCAGGTGCAACAACCCCTGACACTAGTACTCTTTCCTTTTTCACACTAAGGAGGGCTGCAGAAGGGCACCAAGAATTGTTCACAGCTACAGTATCTCCAAGCACGTTCCCTGTTCTGCGCAAGGCCTACTGAGTGGTGTTAGAGGCTGTACCGTCTCCACGGAAAATACTTCCACATTATTACACCCTGTAAATCAAATATAACTGTAGGAAAGCAGGTGGTCATAAACTAACAGAAAAACCAGATCTAGAGTGAACATATATTAGACTAGATCCAGTCATCGTGTTGCCCAGGGGTTGAATGCAGACAACAGGACAATTTATGTGGGTTGCCTGTGGCTGACAGGTATCAAACACGCAAGGGGCACTGGGAGAGAGCGCATGTTCTGGGTAACAAGGCTTGCGCGTTCCGACCCGTCTGGCAGGGAAATACCTCCCCGCTGTCCTCACTCCTGCTTATCTGCTGGGGTCCCAGAGGAAAAAAAAAAAAAACAACAAACCAACAAAAACCAGAAGAAGGATACCCAGGAGGAGGAACACTTACACTAGTGAAGAGAGAAGCAGAGCACCCAGGGCAGATAGCAGCACTGAGGGAGGCAACTGCAGCCAGAGACAAGGGGGAAGGGATGGCTCAGAGAGGTAAAGGGGGACGCGGGGTGGGAATCACAAGTGGGGAGGAAGGGACGAGTGGAGTGAAAAAGGAAAGGTTGATCCTAGCATTGATAAGCTGGAGTCTTCGACAGCCCAGCCACTGTTTGAGGCCAGGTGTGCTGAAGAAACATCAGGCTCAGTGGGAACTCTGCCTGGGCGAGGATCTCAAGCTCAGACCTGTAGTAAGGAATGTCTGCAAACAGTTTTGTTTCAGTTGGGTGTTTTTTGGTTGTTTGGGGTTTTTTTTTGTTTTTTTTTTATTCTGTTTTTTTAAATAATCAGGGAGCTTGAGCACCACCAGCAAGATAAGGACAAGAGCCAGTGCTACATCCTCTGGGAGAGGAGAATGGTAAATCTCCCATTAGGAAGAATGATGTCTCAGAAGTTAATGGCTGTTGCAAAAGCTATTGATATATTAATCTTCTCTGGGTTTCCCTCAAGGTGTGAAACACAAACCATAGGAGTTTTTCCAAGCAGCTCTCTGACTTTTACTGTCAGGGAACAGCACGAGTGGGGCTACTGGCTGCGGGCCGTCCAGGCAGGAGCCGTGAGACCAGAGCCCAGGCGGGGTGCCGAGCAGGAGGGCTGAGTCCTGCAGCGAGCAGAGCAGGGCAGTGACAGCAATGTGTGCTGGTGACAGCCCAGAGAGCCACAGGCGAACAGCAGGTTACATGCCAGCTCCAAGGTCAATTGAGAAAACCCAAGTGATGCTTCAGGAGCAGGGCTGGGGCCATCCACACCTACACCACAGCTCTGTCCAGGACCGAAGCCCAAGACTGAGCTGTAATGGGGGTCCTGGGCCATGGGCAGGGGTGTTGGGGAGGCTGGGCAGGGCCAGTGGGGACTGCTGGTGCACTCGGGGCCCTGACAGCTATCGAGGGTGCCAGGCCCCTGTCAAACCTACCAACAGACACACATGCACTATACTTAACCAGCAATGCCAACAGCATGCCCTGTCCTGACAGTGAAGGGGTTAACCCAGCAAAGCTCCACTGACACAAGTGACCCCTACTCCCAACTGCTGGAACGGCTCTGGTGGGCACAGGGTACACCGGTACCAGCCAGGGAGATCCGGCCTGTCTGGATTCTGAGGTCAGATCCATGTGTATTTTAATTAAAGGACAAGAAAAGGAAGCAGAATGGTACGAGTTAAAAGCTACTGCCAGCAAAAGCCTCATCTTTTAAATATTCTTTAAGACTACTTAAGTATTCCTGCCCCAAGGAAGTAAATGCGATTATTCATATAAGTAAAAACTACTTACACAAGCTATGGTTCGCAAGATAGTTTACCAATTATGGAGACGGATTTCTGCAACAAAATCTTATAAAATACACAGGACCATTCAACTAATTTTTTTTACTCTCAAAATAATAATAAAATATCACTGACTATCCAAAATTGTAAATGG